>NC_064670.1:16237500-16537500 GCF_943734685.1 Anopheles coluzzii | reverse complement strand
TCTGTGACGACTTTTGTTATGTTTTGCGACACCTTCCGGTAAAAATCGAATATCTTTTCCACCGCTTTCCGGCACACACTCACGACTTGCTCGTACTCCTCGAACGTGAAGCTGCCGTGCACGTACGACGTGACCGTGTTCTTCCCAATGCTATCGAACACAAACGTGAACGAGCTGCGGGCCAGCTTCAGCTGCTTGTGATCGGGATCGAGTATCATTGCACCGTCCTCGGTCATGATGCAGTGTACGGCGGCGACGGTAAAGTTAAGCTCGACTCCACTCGTAATCAGTGCCAGGCAGGACGCATTGATGGAGCAGGCAAGTAGCTGAAAGCGAAACGAAACGGTCATTGTGACTGGGCTACAGAAATCTAGCGCAACAGGCCACTCACCCCACCCCGATCGGTCATTTCCTGCACATAAATGTAAACGGCACTGCGACAGAACGCGGGCGTCGCTACAACGCGCACGAACGAGCGCTTTATAAGACTCTCCATCAGCCGGTGCTGGATGTCTTCTTGCCCCGCGTTCGAGCGGTACTGTACCTCCAGATGGCAGTTTTCCGATTCGGCATTTTTAAACTTTACCTCGGCGGGACCATTGGCAGCCACCATCACCTGTGTTGCACCTGGAACGAACAAAACAAACGATGAAATGGTGCCACCAATCGAGGAAATCGAACCGATACATACCTTGTGATAATGCTACCGAACAGTCCGACCGGGAAAGCACGTTCGTTTCACATACCATCCGCCGTAGGTTGAGCGAATTTGGCATCGTTTTTGTTGAATCCGTAACCATGTTTTCTCGGTGCGCCGCGTTTTGGAGGTTTGTTGTTATGCCGGAACGATGTGTCAAGTAATGTTTATAAACTGATGGGTTTAATCGTGAACTGTATGTCTTTTCTGAGCTTTCTTTGATAGATCACGATTTTGACGTTTTATGCCGCAAACAAGTGAAGGGTGTATTCTACTTTAAACTACACATTTTTTCTAGGCTTTTTGGTCAATTTTTATCAAGCAATTGCGTTGGAAATATTACTAAAAAAAATATTAATTTGTTCTCCTTCCAAATTAAGAGTGCTTTTATTTTATTTATCGTTTCTACATAACCAAACATTCTACCGGTTCTACCAGTTGTATGACAGTTTTGTTCTCGCACTTGCGTGCAATATTTGTTAGAACGCAGCCCAAAACTTTGTGTGTCGTTTAAAATTTGAACCGAGCTGTGGCAGAAGAGGCAAAAATAACGATCAGCGCAAGATAAACAGCTACTAAATGTTAATCACTAAAATACTGTGAGATATCCTCGGTTCAACATACCACTAGGTGTTCAAATGCATTCCTTTATTTATATTATCAAAGATGAAATTTATTTGTTCACATAATGATTTTAGGGTTGATGTTGATGTTATTGTTCGCACTGTGGTCAAGGGGGTGGTGGGGTATACTACTACTGCCGTCACTTGCTAGTGCTGCCGCTAGTGCTGCTGCTGCTGCTGCCGCCGCCAGTTCGATTATGTGAGTACAATAGTATACATTTACCCATTTGTTTTGGCGCAACTTGGCCCAAATCGGTACAACGAAATCATCACTTGCTAGATACTTGGTTTTTAGTAAATATAGTTGCATTTGTATTTTATACGTCTATATACAAATCAATACGCTTAGAGGACGAATGATGGAGCTGATACGGAGTAACGGATGGAGCAAAATAGATATTTAAAACACGTAACCAAAAATCCCAACAACCCAACGCGAAACTATCGGTAGAATCTTCCTTTGGAAACGTAATAACGGGTGCACTACTCTCTCCACCTATCTCTCTGTCTCTCTGCTATGTATAAATAGACAACAATTGGAACCGGACGGTGTCCATCGCTCGGAACGGTGTGCGCTCCACCACGTTGGGCCTTCCTGTTGCAATCGTTTTCCTTACAGCCCTTCACCTTGTCTCGCTGCCCCGGGAGTGTCCCGGCCCAACCAGACCTAGACCTGAGTGTAGCTAGCTGGGCTAACCGAACGGAAAATGGGATTGGGTTTGTGTTCGGTGCCGCACACACGCACACACCCACACAGTTCACATTTCTTAGACGTTCCACACCCTCCCAGACTGACCCCGGTAGGAGGTTGGTAAGGGTTGGTTAACATGCTGGTTTAAAGTGTTGTTCGTGCTTCCATTGAATTAGATGATGTTGGCAAGCTGCTCTACAAGGTAAGAGATATACAGCTCTTCTCAGCTACCCCTCATGAACATAAATACTACAAACATCCATATGTATAAATATATATATCTATGTATATATGTATAGAGATCTATATATGCGCTATGCTGCCACTCCAGGACACCATATACCTTTGGGGCGTACTGGTTGTGTAGAAGGTCTTTATACGTGTCTTAGCAGTGTGGTGTATATATGTGTGCACGTTTGTGGGTTGGTATTTGTGTACGTGTACGTGTGTGTGTGTGTGTGAGTTACATTACAGACGGTTACATTTTAATTGCCGTCCTTATCTTCGTGAGCTTTCTTTACAATCGCCAGCTTGGAGTGGGGCGAAGCCGGTGACAGCGTTTGGTACGGCGGGTCCTTGGTACCGTGCAGCACGAGCGAAAACTCCTTAATCCAGCCGGAGCGACTTTCCTGTGAGTTGAAGGTGGCCTGTGCAAAGTGCAAAGGAGGGGTTATTAGGGAGCAGTTTGCTAGCATTACAGGAGTTCTCATAGCTTTGGGACACTTTTTTGACTCTTTCTTACGTGTAATGTATAGGGGATTGGAATCTACAGCACCCTTGTTCACAAATCCAATAGAAATTTCCAAGGTAACTGTCCAAAAAGGGTGCCATAGAGTCCAATTCTCATTATACGACGTTCAATTCCAATTAGAAAAAAGCCAAGGAAGTGTCCCACAACTATGAGAACCCCTGGGAAACCCTGTATTTGGGACAAAAAGAATACGCGAGGCAATGCTGCCTCCTGTCTCCTACCTCCAACATCCATGTGCCCTGCGGATATTCGCCCCAGGTGTGGGTCGTCATGAACGGCCATTTGGTGAAGCCATCGCGTCGATCATCGTCATTAGCCCGTTTGCTCAGTATCATTGATCTGGTGGGATAGAGCAGCAGTTAAGTATTTCACCAATATTCTTGTGACCAGTGCTGCAAAATGTCACTGTCAATGTCACTGTCAATGCAAAAATCTGACTGAAACAAAAACCATGTCAGCGTCACGCCCTCAATTGTGATAATCAGTGGTGATACTCAAAACGATTGGTGTGATAAATGCATACTTAGTACCATTTTTGTGACCAACGCTTGGTCAGTCACTTTGTCATGACTTTTTTTTACTGTGTTCTGTTCTGCAAGGTCACTGACATAATCATGACAAATTCCGATGATGACAAAACGAAATAAGGTCAGCGTCACGAGCTCTACTGCGATGATCATAGATGAGACTCAAACAGTTGTTGCGACCATCACATGCTTGGTGAGATTTTAAGTCGGTGATCATCCCGATAGTCATGGGAGATATGGGGTGCGTGCGAGTGGTACCAAGCGTCAAAATGAGCATGGTTTCTCGCTCTGTTTGACCCGACAGCCCATCAAACAGATTTTGCTTGTGACGGCATTAAGCTTAGCTTGTGAGTCAGAGTTTCGCGGTTCACTCAAGCACTCGCATATCGTGTTCGGCATGTCATGACGCACTTTCATTGAGTATCAGCAATGAGCATCAATCTTACACGGATATGTGCATTGTTTTCGTTGGCGATGCTCATGACATGTTGCAGCACTGCGTGTGACCACCATACTTTACCTAGTGCCCATCGGCGAGGTGAGGAACAGCTCCAAATCCCCACGTCTGCTGGCGTTCGCCGTGATGACGGCCTGCACATGCTCCAGATAGCGTACCTCCGTGTCGGTTCCCTTGCAAGCGTTCGTCTTGATCGGCAGGTACAGCGAGCCCGACGAAGGTATCCGGCTGAAATGACAGAGCGTCGGTTAGCACAAGCGCAGCTGTGTTGGCCGGCTACTAGCCACTGCTACTACTCACTGCATCTGGGTGATTGCGCCCGCTTCGCAATGGTAGCGTGGTGGCACCGTTCGCCATTTCTTCGCCAGCGCAACCATCGCACCGGCGTCGAGAACGCCGAACCCGAACAGATGGTTAAACTCCAGCCCGACCCCATTCATCGTCCAGTGGAACCGGTTCTTCGCGTCAAAGAGCGAGTTGCGCTTCGACGTCAGCACGGTCAGGTGCTGCATATCGCGCCATGACAGCGATGGGCTGTGGGAGCAAAGGAAATGTTGGTCAATATTGCATGAAATATACCGAACCCCGAACCGGCACCTACTTTGCTTCCAGTGCGAGGGCAAACACTCCGGCCGCTTCCGGTGCTGCCGCACTAGTGCCCGAGTGTGTCGTTGTACACTTCCCGTACAGGTCCGTCGTAGCCTGTTGCGATGTAAAAGGGGAATAGAATAGAAGCAAATTGTTATTCACATGCGAACTTAATTTCCCCTTTTGCAGCGTGATTTCCCCCCCCCTCCACTTACCACACCGGTGTTCGGATCCTTCGCGCCATTGCTGAACGTGCTGGCCAGTGTGGAGCTGCAGCTCTCGTCGTAGTGCGCATTCTGCCCATCGTTGATCGCACTGTTGATCGAGATGGTCCACATGGAGGCGGCATACCCGTCGCAGTTGCAATCGTCCTCCTCGCCCCCGTCACCGGACGCCCACACGTAAATGTTGCCCAGCCCGTTCCGGCCCTCGTTGACGCCCTGCACGATCGCGCGCATCGTCGCGTTCCGGGGGCCGTCCACCGTTTTGCCGTCGTCGGTCGGGCCCCAGGACGCGCTGTAGATGTGGATCTTGTGCGGCTCGTGCCCCATCGAGTTCGCCTCGATCAGATCGGTCATGTACGGCTGGTCCAGCATCCGGATGCCGGCGATCTTCGAATCGTACGCCACGCCCACCCCGCAGATGCCGTTGTCCCGGGCGGCGGCCACCTCACCGGCGCACCGTGTGCCATGGCTAAAAAGGAAGGGGGGGGGGGGGAGGAAACAGTGATTAGTTTTAGAGAACATTCACGCTGCTGTCTTGTCCTATTGTGACGCACCTATTGAACCAATCGTCCGTGTAGCGTGGGTAAGGGAACGGATCGTTGCTGCTAAAATCGTAACTCGCTTCGGCATTCTGTCAGAGTAAAAGGAAGAAAAATAATCAGAAAACAAAAGCCCACCCGTCAGTGGCTTAAACCAAAGCCGGAGCAAGCAACAGTCTCTTCGGAATACATACATAATTAAACTTCAGATCCGCGTGCATGTAATCAACGCCTACAGAGGGGAAACGAAAGGAAAAACGCATTGAAAATCAGTTTGTGCCCAGTACCTCAGGGCGAGGGGGACGTCCCGCCTACATACCGTCGTCCATGATGGCGGTGGTAATGTTTTTCCCGGTAATGCCTTGGTCCCACGCAGCCAGCACGTTGAGGTCGAGCTTCGCCTTGCCGCCGTTTTGTCCCGTGTTTTTCAAGTACCACTGGAACGGGAAGTACGGATCGGTCGGCACATTCTCGCCACCGTACCCGGGCGCCTTGTCCGGGATGTAGTTCAGCGGGACGGCATGGCGGAAGCCGCGCTTGACGCGCTTAAATCCGGACTGCTGTATTGCGGTGTGTACCTGCGGGTAGGGAGTGGAGTGAAGAGAAAATGGTTGAGGTGAATCAGAAGAGCAGACAGACGGCAGGTAGAGTTCAAAAAAGGGAAAATATGTTTTGCGATTGCAAATTCTTCGCAAAGGGTGGTTCAGTCCTTCTTCATTCCATTGTTGTCCCAGGAGAGAGGAATGTTTCTTTTTTCTGCACAGATTTTCTTTAAACTACGCCAAAGCGCAAGATGGACGCTTCCTCAGCAAACGGCTTCTTACGATGAGACATTCATCAGGTTTTAAATATCCGTCCGCCTGCGAGCTTTTATGGTGCCATTTTATGGGAGAGTCTTGTGGTCGGTTTTAAGGACACACGGTGGCAAAGTTTGTGACGTTTTGTGATTGAATTTATGCAATAACTTTATCCATTGGAGTTGGTGACCACCGCCCAAGGTCTCGTTCTTCCTCGCCCGTGTTTGGGGTGCCCAACTACCGACGTACATGAGGACGACCCCGCAAAGCCATCAAGCTTAATAATTAAAAAGATAATGCTATCAGCTGCTACCACCCACACGGATGTGACGTTAATCCACGAAGGGTTATCTGCATATCGATCCGCAGGGCGCAAATGGAGTGATTAGGAGTTATCGTTTTAGTGCCAAAAATGGAACATGCCCACACACACACACACACACAACATACCCAGGAGCGCTCGGGCCATACTATATAGACGAGGCAGTCTAATTAACGGTTTCCCCATCCATCCCCCCCCCCCCCCCCCCCCCCCCTTTAACCACACAACCCCGGCAACTGCTTGGTCTTCCGCCAAAAACAAAACTGTCGTCGTCCGCAACAACGTCCATTACGTCAATCGCTCACAGCACGACCGGGAAAAGCGCTGCAATCAACGGCACACGACAAGAAAAGTGATTCTCCCGACTCGAAACGACCCCAAAATAACCCAAAAACGGAGAAGCAGGTTTCAAGCATTCCAGTCATATGGCGAAACAGAAGCTTTTTCCATCGCCAGGCCCGGTATTGGGCGGGATTCACGTTTCGTTCGATTGCAGAGATCGGATTTCAGCCAATTTTCACCCCAATCTTCATTTTTCCACGGCACTATCACGCTGGATTCACCATCATACTACTGGGTTCATGTCGTCTTCATCCGGATTGTGTTCGGTGTAGTGCCTTTACAGGGTTGCTCATAGCAGTGGGATAGTTTATTGACTGCTTCTTACGTGAAATGAACTTAATTTAATAGGAATTGGACTCTATAGCACCCTTGTTGGACAAATCTAATAGCAATTTCAAGGAGCCAGCCAAATAGGATGCCATAGAGTCCAATTTACAACATATGAAGTTCAATTCCCATAGGAAAGAGTAAAGGAAGTGTCCCACAACTATGAGAACCCAACTGGAAACCCCTGTAACCTAGTAGGCAATGCGTGCAAATTATATCCCGCGCAACAGTGAGCACGTTGATCGGCAAAGGATGCGCCACGTGTGCCACACGCTCGAAATAGATGCATTGCCAAGGGGGAACACCATGGTTACAACAGTATGCGGCAATATGTGTTTGCTTTCGGGGAAAATGAAAATTTTCAAATTATGTTTCATTTAATTAGTCAAATATTACTCCAAATTTTAATGTCCTCATTTCCCCTGGTAATAGGATGCCCCAGGGCATCGCCACGTTGATCCTTGCCGTTGCCCAATGTGTGTATTACTACCACCGGGAACGACCGCGGCAGGATCCTCAGCGTGCCATAATTGGTGCCATAATTGTAGCAACGGCGCCGAACAAACAGCAAGTGAAGAATAAATTAAGTTTTCCCGACCGACCCTTCTTTTTTAAAGAGGACCGTCCACCTCACACTTGGCTGCATCGCATCACCCGCGAAGGACACGCGCGCACACACACACACACGCACCCACACAGCTCAACAACATAAAGCATGTTGTGCTGAACGACAGCAGCAGCAGCCATGCGACGCGCTGTGTGTGACGTAAATCGGTACGTGGGAAAAGCATCCTTCCGACGCCGGGTGGGGGAACGTCAGCGGTGGAAATGGAAGTGAGGGAAGTGAGGAAAATCCATCCGCCATCTTCCCCATCCCGCCGCACACACGTGCGAGGTGGGGTAATAGGGGTAACAACAAAAAGGCACGGAACAAAAAGAGAGAAAGAAACCGAAATGGGGACGATAATGGAAAACAACATAAATATACACACCGAGAGCCGAACTTTGCGGCTGCGTTGTGTGACCCCCAGCTCCCCTGTAGCTCCTCCACCGCTACTCCATGCACCGCCACCTGGTTCTCCCCCGGCATACACCTCTTCACCCTGAGGGCGACTGTGTTCTCATACCCCTGCACACTTACCAGTGGTTCCTTTTTAAGCACACGCGTATGGGAGATGCTTCGCCTGGTGCGTACCAACGGCAGGGTGGTGTGCTTGAAGTGAAACTCCTTACCATTGCTGCCAGGAAGCTGAAAGTACGGGAAGAGAGAGAAAAACGAATGTTCCCAATCAACACACACACACACACATAGACACTTGTACACTTTTTTTACACTTGTTCACACAGTGCCACCACGGCGGCCATATGTTTTGTATGGGAGCGTGACAAAGCACCAGCTTGCAGCAGAAGGCCCTCCAGTATCGACGATGCCATTCATGCCGCCTTTTTCCATCACAATAAAACCCCTGCCCTCACCGTTCTCCCAAAACACACACACACACACACAAACATCTCCCCAACAAGGACGATGGGTAGAGTTTGAAGTACGGAATGCTTACCTCGCCCAAATTTTGGAATCCATTCCGCGAGGCAATCTCGTGTACCAGCTGCTTGTCCAGGCTGCGCTTAAACCGCACCAGAAACGAGCTGGTGAACACGTCGCCCGTCTGGTGGCCCCCTGCACTCTTGGCAGCCGATCCCGGTAGTCCGGTCGCGGCGATGCAGCCAATGCCAAACAGGCAGACCACCACCACCACCATCAAGTAGGCGAGCTTCTTCACGAACATGGTTGGCGTTGATGCTGTAACTTTTGCCCTTTAAACTCGTATCCTCGGCTGCTCGCGCGTGTCCCCCCCCTTTCGGTTTTTGTGTGTTTCCGTGCTTCCGGTGCAGGTTTGTTCGGAAGGGCCGCTCCTGCTTCTTCTGCTTCCCGTTACAAAGCACACGCACAGCTACTGATTTGCACTAAACCGAGGCCCCATTTGGCAGGCGCTCTCCGTGCGATGTGCGTCACTTCCCGTACAATCAGCACCAGCAGCAGCACTACAACCTCCGTTAAGCCGCCATTGCTTCCGATTGCGTTCGGAGCTGGTGGAGAACTGTTTTCCCTGCTGTGCTTTTAAAATTTTCCAAATGTGCTTTCACTTATCCCCACACACACACATACAGGCACAGACACGGGCCCGATAAGCGACGGATGTGCGCGGCCAACCTTTCGACACTGAACTAACGAGTGTGGAGGAGATCAGCTTTTCAACGCTGTGCCAGCTTCAATCTCGACTAACTATAACCGAACCCGACTGCACAGAGAAAGAGAGAGAGGGAGAGCGAGTGGGACTAAATTCGGTGTGAATCGACGGCGACGACGTGTGAACCTTTTTTTTTTTTTGTTGCCACCTTCCTTCTGTGTCGAGAGGCAGCTTTTGTAATTCATGGACTTGTTGGAAAAGTTTCCGTCAACTTTTTTTTGTTTTGCCGTATTTTTTTGGCGCAGGCGCACTAAAATCCTGCACATGATTTTCCGTATGGTGTGTGTGTGTGTGTGTGTGTGTGTGTGTGTGTGTGTGTGTGTGTGTTGTACCTGTTACTGGCTGCCGGCACTGGGGGAAGGCGGTTGGGAGTGTGGGTTGACTCGCGCGGGAAGGGAAGCAATCCGCCAGCAGTCCGGCGGCATACACGAACCCAGCGTGCTATCAACCGTTGCCCGTCACACCAGCGCGCACCGCGAGGAGCTGCTGGTGGGCCCAGTGCGGCCCTTTTGCGTTGTGATTTATGAGCACTTTCTATGCTGCCTTCACGTGTATGGGGTGGACCACCCATATATTACTGGCTGAGCTTTTCGGCACAGAAGCGTTTGCAAAGAAGTGCGATCACTTTGCCAAAAGGGTATGGTTTTACCGTGGAACGGGGGAAGTGATGCAGGTCCCATTATCGAAGCCGGAGGTGAACGATAAAAGTCACGTCACGTTAGCCAGTGCCGGTAGGAAGAGGGTCACCGAACGGAGGGCTGTGTCTTCAAAGTGTTTAATCCTGCCCTGTTTGTGCCATCCTTGAGCGATTGGGTTTAATTGTCGCCCTGCTTTCACGTATGGGTGTTGCAGCGAGGGTGTCCCTTGGCTATAATAATTAAATTAATATCATTTCTCATTTGACTTTTCTTTCCACTTGAAGTTTTTTTTCTGTTTATGGAGCGAGAGAGCTTTAACTAGACGTGGGGAGGCTTTGTGCTGTTAAAGTTTGTTGCAAATAAACGTTTACTTAATGGCAGTTGATATAATAATAATAATAATAATAGTACCACGGCAATGCGGTGTGCAGAAAGTTTTACTTTTGGTGTATAAACTTAAGCCATATGGTTCAACGTGCGTGTGCGGCTGCTAACTTTGTGTGTAATATGTTAACATATGTTTTATAGAAAGCTCTTTACAGTACAACCATTCAGTGATATGGTGATAACGTATTACTGTTTCCCTATCTAATATGGAGAAGAATAATTAAACAAGTTTCAAATGAAGCTACAATTACAAAACGGCACACTGACAGCCGCGAGGGAGTACGTTGGGCATTAAAACAAAATTGACTTACGGTGTTTATTTTCCATTAAATGTTCCACAATAAACAGGCGAATTATCATTCGTTACGCAAACCCCCCCGCCAATCAAACCGCCTAAGCACTCGCCACCACCGTATCGGTCACAATCAGATGCACGGTAAGCCAGAACGCCAGCACCGGCTGCAGCCCGGTCACGAGAAACAGAAAATAGAGCTTACGCTTGCGTCCTAGGTTGTGGTCGGTGTGCTGCTGGTGCTGCTGCTGCTGCCCGTACGGATCGTACCCGACCGCGCTTTGCGTTTGATCCTGCCCGGACAGTACCTTTGCCTTCATCGTCCGCAGCTGGGATTAGGGGGATTTGAAGAAGCGGAACAGGGTTTTTTTTTGAGTCGAATTACACTCTAGCTGGCTAAATGCGACTGCACCCGCCCGCCTACTTACCAGAAACAGTGCCAACATAGCGGAGGAATAAGACAGTGCCAAATAGTAGCCGGTGCGTTTGAGCAGTATCGTACCGGCGACGGTTACCACGATCGCCGCATACTTGTACCCGCTCAGTGCCAGCAGATCCAACGTGCTCAGTGACGTTGATATGTTCCCTATGTACAGTGTCAGGGTGTAGATGACGATCTCGAAAATGCTGTACGCCAGCGCACTGGACGCCTGGATGCCAAGCTGCTCCGACGAGAATCTGTTCTGCATGCCTGCAAAACAAAACGAGACGAGTGTGATTAGCACCACACTCGAGCCATCCTGAGGGCCGTAACGTCGCTTACCCAGTGCAATGCCCGCTAACACGACGTACGTTATGTAGCTCATCGCTGGAATATACATGTCCGGTGCATTGATGTCGTACCGGGGCTGAACCGGATTATCGTGATCGTACTTCATCCCCCAGTCCTGCGAATAACATGAAACTGGTTTTAGGCACTGGTTCTGTCGTGACCCTAAACCTTGCCCCACAAAACGCACACGACCGTTCGTACCTTATGCAAGAACGGAAAGAAAATAATTTTCAGCTTGTTCACCACGTAGCTGTTGTCGACCGAGAAATAGTACTTCAGCTTCGACATTGGCAAGTACTTCTCGATGTGGCTGTGCACAATCTCCTTGCCCTGGTCGGCCAGCTTCTGACCGTACTGCATGGCCATATCCTGGACGATGGGCTGCTGGAACATGGTGAATTGCCCGCCGCCCATCCCCGGCATTGACGCTGGCTGGCCGGGTTGCCTTGGGCCACCGGTTGGCTGTGGCTGCTGTGGTTGAGGGATGTAGTAGTTTGGCTGCTGCTGCTGCTGCTGGTCCATCGGGAACTGTTGCGGTGCATACTGTGGCTGTCCGTACACTTGGGTAAGGCGAGCAAAGAATTACGAAACAGTAACGCTAATGTAAATGCATCCCCATTCACTCACGATTGTTAGGATCAGCGGGCATGTACTGGTTGGTCGGCATTTGTGATGTCATCTGTTGGTACGGAATGGTGGAACCAATGGCATTCACATCGCTGACTCGTTTGGGCTTCTTCGAGACGGACCGGTGGGCTGCATGTACACAAACGCAAATGCATCCATTAGATTCCGGAAAAGTAGTGCAATGTGGCGTTACAACTTACCCCGTCCATCGGCACCAGCTTGAGCGTTGAAATTCATGATTGCAACCACAGAATTCCCTCCGGATAAGACGATACTTTGGCCACAATCAAGCAAAAGCCAACTTGCCAGTTTTTAACTTGCTGGCTGACGTTTGTCATAATAAAGATCCGTCAACTCGGGTGGAAACCCGCAGGGCAAGGCGAGGGTTTTTGACGTTCGAAAATAGCTGCATCTCGCTCACTTTCTCTAGCCGTCCTTGCGACCCGGAGTCGTTCGGGTCGACCCGAACGGAACAAGCAGGTTCAGCAGCTGCAAAAAAGCATCGATTCCGATTGGAACGCACCCGACTACGGAAAATGAATCGTTTGTCCCACCACTAGTTTTAATATATCCAGAGTATTTGATAGGCTGGAAATAGATGATCCGAGATCGACGTGGTACCGCGAAAATCGCGTATGACTTGAGCTGTCAGTTCTGTTATAAAATCTGACAGATAGGCGAGATAATCGCAGTTCGTGTTTGGAACCATCCGAGGTCTGGTGACGATTGAATGTGGCAAGAAGAAATATTTTTTTTATCAATTTGCGAATCAAATTGGTTATTTCACATAGTTTATGCAAAACAAAATACAAAACTCCTTTCTCTACACGTTTTTTAAAACGAATTCATCAGAAAAAGTACAATCACAACAACAAACAATCATTAATTACAATCAGAAATACCGAAGTTGGGTATCTCTGTGAAACAGCAGGCGCGATCGAAGGCGCGGAAGATTTGATAACCCAACTGTTCTACAACCGTTATAAACAAGGCGAGAATTTCGCGGTACCGCGACGATCTCGGTTAGTCTATTTCCAGCCTTCTGTATCTAGCTTCAAGCGGAAATTCGTGCTTGCAATTGAAGTTGAAATATATAATGAACAGTAAAAATTTAACGAAAAATTCTTTTAACTTGTGGAAAATGAAAGATTTGATAAACTTGACATGAACTTGCAAAAAGGGTAGGTAGGGTTGTATTTATTTTTTTGGCCATTTAATTTTGCCCACCATCACAATCGCACACCAGCGCGAGCTTTTCGGCGACCTTGTTGAACTCTAAAAAAACGTCACATCTACTTACAAAAGGCATTTCCAGCGAGGAAAAATCGCACCGATTTGGAGCGTTGGCGAGCTCGTAAAAACCGGTTTTTGGTCAGCGGGATGCGACAGTAGAGTCCATTTGATAGAGATGGGAACAGTTCGGAACAATCCTATCCAATGGAACAAATTATCACTTCTCATATCTCGTTCGATTTAAATTTAGCTCACTTCTTTTGCCTCATTGTGGCAATAGCTTGGGGATGCGCGTTTATTTTTTAAATTTAGACAGTTCTTGGAGCTAATTTTATCGTATACATTGCCTAATGGAGAATAATTCACGTTTGAGTTGAATTTTTGGCATTATTTAAAAACATACAATGTAAAGGACGGCTAGAGAAAGAGAGCGAGATGCAGCTATTTTCGAACGTCAAAAACCCTCTCCCTGCTCAACGGGTACCGGCGGGCGATTGAAAACAATTAGCCTGCGCTGGAAAGTGATGTTATTTTTCGTTCTTCGTATCAAATCAGTGAAATGAGCAGCCGCAAAAGCAGATTAAGCCTCTCGAAAGACTTCCACAAGGACAAGGATGGTAAGACCGGTGGCTTGCGACTTGCACTGCATGTGCACTATTTAACACACATTCCCTCACGCCCTCACCCCTTTTAGTGAAAACCCCGAACGCACGACGCACATCCGCTCGCACATCCTTGGCCTGGAAGAGTCCCGAAACGCACCGGAATGGGGATAGCTGTGAAGTCTCGCCCTCGCAGAGCAGCGACTACTCGCCCCTGGTATCGCTGACGCAGGACAGTTCGTTTCACGCCATAAACGGTGTGTCGTGGGAATGGAACAGCCCGCAGCGGCTTCGCGAACAGCAGAGTGAGCGCACGGTTACCGTCAAAACAAAGCCTCCACTGAGGCCGAAGTACACGGACACGGTTCCGCACATTGTGCCGAAAAAACCGACCGGATTCAACAAATTCATCTCCAAGCTAAATCTACTGATGGAGAAGGAAAACTTGGGCGAGCAGCAGTTGAGCGCGCCGGTACCGGAAACGTCCCACGAGCACTTAAACGCAGCCGAATCGGATTCACCCCATGAGCAGCAGCAGCAGCAGCAGGATGAACAACAACAGCTCGATTTTCCCGGGGACTCATGCTTTATGGATGATTTTTTCGTAAATGCCGATAGCAAGGAGACTGCGGCGATCAGCAACAGCGGGGAGAGTGATGATGACATTTTCCAGGAGCACGTTATTGCAACGCCCGTTAAAACGAGCCCATCCATCACCGAGCTGGACGATTCCAAGCTGGACAACTTGCTGATCGAGGCTAGTCAAACGATAGAGCAGAAGCTTAATCAGCCAACAGTTGTGCCACCGACGTTACCGCCCCTGCCACCGGTTGCTGTGGAAACAAAAAAGGCCGAACCAAACCTAACCATTCCGATCGAGATGAACGATTCGGACATGGACGGGTTCCTGATACAGGCGTCACTTATGGTGGAGGAAAAGCTGAGCGACAGTTCGCAGGAATCAACATCCCACGGCAACAACGCACAAAAGCAAGCGACCCATCCGGGCGGTAGCTTTGCGACCACGAACTCTGCTCTTCCGCCGAACGCAGAAACTAAATGTTCGGCAACATCCAACGAAGGTACATGACCGAACCCCCCTTTTCCCCGGGGCCCCTTAACTAATTCATTTTTCTTTTGCAATCTTTTCGTTTTGCCTCAGGTACGAGCGAAATCACCATGTCGCAGGAGGAGCTGAAGGCACTGATCGAGAAGAAGCGACAGGAAGCGCTGCGACGGTTGCAAAACAATCGGCTGAAAAGGGGCATGAAAGGACCATCCTATCATGGATAGCGTTGTGATCGAATGAAAGCAGATTTTTTTTTCTTTAAATTTGTTATGAACAATTATCAAGTGTAATCCCTTCTATACGGTTCTATAAAGCAAACGCAAGTATTAAAAGAGTCTCTCTACGAACGTGCGCTGTTTGGTTTCATTCTTTCCTTTCGGTTTTGGTACAGGTTCGGTTCTGACCGTGGAAGTAAAGAAATTAGGCTTGCTTTGATTTTTGATAGGGTTACGTACTTATTCTTTACTTTTACTCGTACGGATATTAAAATGTGTGTCGTCTCGTTTTTATTCCGCAACATAAAGAACATGTAATAGGATAAGGTGCGTCGTCCTCCTATACTGTTGGATGGCTAGGAAAGTCAGAGGACCCGAGAACGGGGTGTGTTGTGGGAGGGTTGGTGAAGTGGGAGAGTAAGGTATGGGAGGGTATGGTGGTTGTGAACATTCAATAGTTAAACTTAAAATATTTACACTACCGTTCCCCCAGGCGGTGCCGACGGCGTTGAAGATAAATGCTGTGGAATATTCTACCGTTGCGGAGCGGTCGGAATGCATGGGATGGATGGAAAGATGGGACAGATTTTTTTTTGTGTGTTGTAGCGTGTTGGAGCGTCGTTGAAGCCACATTGCGCGCCATGCCCCCGCGCATCAGTCATGATAATTGAGGCGTTGTGTGTTGGTTTGGTTGGTTGGTTGGTTGGAATGGCGATGAAACGGAATGGAAAGAAAGGTGCAAAAAGGGAAAGTAAAATAAAAAAAAAAAAACAAAAAGGAAAAGTCAGGACACACTGGTTAAACGAGAATCGATCCCAAACCCACAAATGGCACGCCTTCCAAGCCAAGCTTTGAAGCACACGCGCCGGCGCGGCTTCAAAACTCGCTCGGCCGCACGGCCGCTCGCAGGATGGACGCGGACGAAGAGCTACTTACAACAAAGCCCGGCCGTGCCCACGTGTACACGAACCCGTCCTGGCACGCGGTCAGAAAGCAGTCCTCGCGGAAGATGAGCGCCGTCAGCCGCTCGTGCGCGATCTTTTTACATATCAGCGGCTCTAATACTGGACAGTCGTCGAAGCGCGGGCAGGCGGGCGTACCGATCAGCTTCATCGGATCGTACGACGACACGATCCGGCCGCACGGTGCAAAGCCACCGGCACCGATCGCCCCGCCGCCCGAACCCTTGCCCTTCGTCAGCGACGACGTCATGATGGAGGTGAACGTGCTGGACATGCCGCCCGATGGCGAACCGGACACGGCCGGCTGCTGGCCGCTGCTGCTGCTGCTTAGGATGCTGCCGCCATGCAGCGCATGATGATTGTTGTTAAGACTGTTGCTATTGCTGTTGCTATTGCTGCTGCTAAAACTTTTGCCACCGAGCGCAATGATGCTGCGCTTGCTGGCGCCTCCGCCGCCGCCGCCGCCACCGATGGTCGACTTGCTGCCGCCGGACTTGTCGTTCTTATCACAGCTGCTTCCGCTGCTGGTACTGCTCGTACCACTGCCTCCGCTTCCGAAGCTAAGACTCGTCAAGCGTTGCGTTATTGAGTTGAACGTGCTGCTGGAATGGTGTTGCGTGCCGGTTCCACTGCCACCACCACCGCCACCAGCACCGTCGCCGCTTCCTCCGCCCTTGGACTTTTTGCCACCGGAGGACAATTTGCCGCCGGCGGTCGGGGCGGCCGCATCCGGCTCGCCCGCATTGCTGTTCGCCGCCGACCGCTTAACAGTTTTACTATCGACCGATTCCTTATCACTGATACTACTGTCGCTATTAGCTTTATCATCACAATTCATATTAGCGTAAGTGCTACTACTGCTAGTGGGTTTGATGCTGCCGCCATACAAACTATTATTACCAATTGCGCCTAATGTAGGGGGGATTATCTGTTGTTTAAAGCTAGCATTATCAACTACATCGTCCGACGGTTTGCTGCTGCCTTTGGGTGGGCCACACTTGTCCAGCTTGCAGCCCCCGCCGCTCTCGCTATCCCCATTGGATAGTCCGTTCACCATCACTTCTCTGCGGAACAGAACGTGATTAGTGCCATTCGACCACAAGTGCATCAAATGAATTTGTAACACTACACCGTACTTACTTTTTGCCCGTATGGTTGGCCGATTTGACGACGCGTCCGAACGATTGCCTCAGCACGTCCTCCGTTATGTCCCACAGACATATCTGAGTATCCTGGCTAACCGAGCCCAGCCGGTAGCACGTGGCAAGCCTGTTCTGCGCCTGCGACAGCTTATCGCAGCCCGCCGCCGCCGTCGCCGCTGGTGGTGGTCCGCCGGACTGCTTCCCACCACCGTCCGGCAGACAGTAACCGCCGGCAGCACCGTGATGGTGATGATGGTTACGCTGCTGCTCGCCGTGCGACACCACCTCCTCGTCCGACAGATCCTCCTCCTCCTCCTCGAGCGCACTGTACGAGGTGGTGTACGGGTCGAATGCGACCACGGACACCCAGGACCGGTGGCCCTGGCCGCGCGCCACCACACGCTGCTCGTGGAGCGAAAACACCGTCACCAGGTCGTCCTCGCCGCCCACCACCACGTACTTGCCGTCCGGGCTCCAGCACACGCACAGAAAGCCGCCAAAGTACGAGCGCGCGATGCCGACCAGCTCCATGTGCTCGTAGTGGAAGATGCGCAGAAAGCCGTCCTGCGACACCACGGCCAGATGCTGGCCGCACGGCGAGAAGCAAAACTCGTTGACGCTCGCGTTCTCGTGCTGGCCGAAGCACCACTTGTGCAGCGGGTTTTTCGTTGCCTTCGATTTGCTCGCCAGCACGACGAACCCGTCGCCCGCTTTGCACGGCTGGTAGCTCGGGGTGGCCGGCGTGCAGGGCAGCTCGTCGTTATACAGATATATACAGCCACTTGCGTGCGAAACCAAAAACTGATTCTGAGATCCCGGTATCCACTTTAAGCAGGTAACTTTAGTTTTGTCGATATTCCTCTGAAAGTGAACCAATTAACGGGTGATGTGGAAGATGTTGCATTTCAGTAATTGTGTGACGATGGGCGTAAGTTGGGTGTTACCTCTTCGTTGAATAGTTTGCCCTGTTCCCGGCGGCCCGGATGGACCAGCTGTATTTGCCCGGTGCTGAAGCCCACCAGTAGCGGGGCTCCCTCGCACGTTGCCGCCGTTGCGTTGAAGTCATGGCAGCTGGGCGAGGTTCCTTTGTAGAGCTTCTTATCTATAGGCTTGTTGAGGTCCGTTGCCTGCGCGGTTCGGATAATTGGAACCGATTTAGGAGAGAAAAAAAAACATTTGTTTTAGTAAATTGATAGTGAAGAGTTGAACCGTGAAAGGTGCAAAAAATATAACAAAGAAAAAAATACGGAATATTCATAGTGAAATTGTAGTCCAGCTTTTCAAGGACAGTAATAGTACTGCCGATACCGATTCCTTTCACCGATGCATAAAACATCGCCATTCCCTCTGTGGCGAGAGGGGGGAGAGAATTCTCTAGCATCAAGATCAATGCCACCCCCGGGTTACAAAATGTGTGCATTATGTCATCCATATCGTGCATTATCGTGATAAGAACAAACAGCAACAATAACAACAAAACCCCCATCTGTGCTGGAGGGCAGGGGGTGCGCTTTCTCCAGCGAATACACACCCCTTACACTCCCCACACGCAAGATACAGTACTTTCTCGAGCCATGTGCAAAATTGGCAAACACAAAGGCACTTCCCATCGTTACTACAGAGCAATGTTTGCTTTGATTTAATTGCTGGGGTTTTTTTCAGCACGGATTTTGCAATTTAGCACCTATTGGTGTGTGCCGTATCTTTTAAGATTAGAAGAGCACTGTACACGATGGACAGACACACACACACATATATGCGCATAATTACCTTCTTAGCTCCTCGGTATGAGTAAACGTACAGCTCCTTGCCGTAATTGAAACATATCCGATCGCCCCCGACCGGTGTGCTGAATCCGGGCGCCGTCTGATGTTCCAGGCCGTTCGTAAAGGATTGCTGCTTCGGGAGGGCGACATTATTGCTGTTCGCGGTTGCCGCCGCCCCGGCCAGCTGACCACCGACCACACCACCACCACCACCACCGATGGCTGGGGGCGGCTGCGGCGGTGGCGGCGATGGCAACGACACGATCGACACGCGCACCTGGGGACTGCTCTGATTGTTCTGATATCCGACACGGTTGGGCCGCGAGTACTCCGAGAGCGTCATTAGTCTGTACTCTCCCTCGCGCGTTGCGAACTGCGTTTTCAAATCATCTTTTCCGCTGGTGTCTAATTGCACAGCCATCTTTCGAGCCGCGAGCCACCTTGCTATCGGAAGAATTCGTCGTCGTCGTCGTCGGGCGGGCGGGACGTGTACACACGCACTACCGGGCACGAACACGATGCACAACCGGGCGAGCACACCTTACTATTTCACCATCGCAGCTCGATCATAAACAAATGGGTTTGCGGAGTAAAATACATTTTCTTCCCATCGGCACATACTTTTTTTTTTTGCTGGATACGTCAAATGTTATTTGATTACTTAATATCGGTGCGAGGAAGGGTGGTGCGCTGCATGGGAACGGGGGGAGGGGGTGAGTGGGTGGGCGAGGGGATTTGGAGAGGGTGTCTCGGGGGCACTTCAGTGACAGCTGCAGCACGGGCAGTGGCAGAGTGAACCAAAAGCGACGACCGCGACGGCGACTGGAATCGGTGCAGGCTTCACATTCACGCGGCACGGCATCTTACGGGCGGGCCGATGAAGCGCGGTCCGCGTACGGTGCGGTAACGTAATTAATGTGCTTTTGATTGATGAACCGTCCGTCGTTTTCTTGGCTTTTGCTGCTGTAAGCACTTTTTCCTAAATACAATTTCGATTCCTGAAACAATTATTGACGTTTTGCGCAACTGACAGCTGTCGTGTGCTGTCAGTGGGCGGTCTGGTTATGGCTGCTCGTCCAATGCTTGGTGCGCCGCGAAAAGGTACGACTGTTTCAAATTGCCTTTCATTGACCGTTATTTGCGTGCAGTTTTTAGTACAAAAGATTTTTAATACTAACCCAACGATTAAACAATTAGTTTTCTTGTTGTTGTAAAGGTAAAGCTTTGATAGATTCTCAATCTGAAAAATGTTGCTTTAGGTATACACAAATTATCACATTGTGCTACCATTTCTTTCAAGCAAATTGTTATTTATAATTTCAATGTTTCATGAAAACTTAAAACTATTGTCTGCTTTAGGTTTAATTAAAATCTTTTAAAACGAAAATATCACATTACATAAAATACGGTTCAATCTAACGCTAGCATAAGGTATGCATTTGTGGTTAGACGTAATGAATCCTTCAAGAATGAATCCCATTCAGATCGTCTTTATCGTACGAACGATTCACGGACCTGCGGTGGGTGAAAATGGATAGCAAAAATGCGTAATACAAAATAATGTTCAAAAGTCCAGGGTGTGGGAAAACCCTGTTTTTAATAAATAACCACATTCCATGGTGCCTCTGCAATCCACCATACACAGAAACTGATTATGAACGATTACCAGAAGTGAAAGTTAATTTAAATCCACACCCATTCTGGGGCCAAATCTGACCTCATAGTGATACTGGAATTGATCTTCATCCCACAATGGTCCTGAAACTAATACAACAACCTCGTCGATCCTGCAACATACCCATTACCAAACCCCGTATCGGTCCAGGAACTGATACTGAATCGATCCTAAGCCCTGGAATTGATTCCCAAATTGAATCCCAAAGGATCAGTGTATTCTATATCGTTCTTGGAACTGATCCCAACCCATACCCATACCCCGAACTAATTCCGAGGCCTAAAACTACTCTGGAACCTATGCCTAAAACTGGTCCCTTTATTATTCCGATCCAAATATTGTTCTTGGATATGTCTCAAATGCAGTAACTGCGTCCAGTCAGTGTAGAAATATAATCATCTAATCAGCCAAGAAGTAACAAATCTAATGTGTCTTACCCCTTACCAGAATATGCTTTCAAAGATTTGAATATACAGATGTGCAGTCAGTATAATATCCGTTATACTATCTTCCAAAAACACCTAGGAAGCTCAATAAACGCAACTGTTTTCTATGTAGAATGACTTGTTATCAGATTTATTTCTGCCTTTGTGTTTTTCTCTAATGCTTTTGTTATATAAAAATTACATTTTGAAATTTTATTGTTTTTTTTCGTTACTTTTGTATTACTTTTTTTATTATGTACAACTTCGCTACCACACAAATTACAAATGAAAAGATTCAAACAAAATCACTGTAACTGCGTTTGCTTTGCTCGTTCGTGTTCCTCGGTTGCTGCCAGTGTGTGTGTGTGTTGTGATGTTTGGATTTGGTTTCCCTATTGTTACATTATCCTTTTGCAGGCAAGCGAACCAATCCACTATCTTTTGTGTGCATGTAATGTTTGTTGATTTTTCCTTCTCATGTCCGTCTTCGGGTTGTTTCATCATGTTCGTGTTCGTATTGTAACTGTTTCCGCTCCTTTTTTTTCTTTTTTATCTTCGTATCCACTAAATTGATCTTTTCTTTACCTTTGTTTCGTGTAATCAGTTACTTTCTTTCCATTTTCCCGTTTTTATATGACATTCCCTTCAGCAATTACACTACTATCTCGCAATTACACAAAAACTTGCTAACCGCCATACATATTGCACTTTGTAGTGTTTGGCCTTATTGGGGAACCAAACGACCTAAATAATCCCACCGTATCCAGCAGGTGGGGTTTTACAGCGTTACTCTGGCACGCATCCCTTCGCATCCTAAAATGTACTGCTTCTGTTGCTACTCATGTGCTGCGCGCAATTTTGCCTGCCTAGTAAGGTGTGAAGGCTTAGATCTACATCTCAACTTAAAAGTGAAAAATCACAATCCTGAAGGAGTCGGAAATTATATACGCACTAATTCACTGCAATTGCACTGTCTCCGCACCCTTCCCCTGCTACCGCTGCGGCCGGCTGCCTATGCTGCGGCCGCGGCTGCCTATTGCTACTAGAATGCCTGTTGATTGATGCCTAACCTTAAATGCATTATTTCCATATGTACAACAATCCTAGAGTTATCTGTTATTCTTCAATTGGTTCCCGTTCTATTTTATGTGTCGTAATTTGTAGTATGCACCTCCTTTTGCATCAGCACTACCATCGTGACCTTCTCCTCCCCCCCACCCTCCACTCACTTGCTTCATGTTTGCTCAGGCCCGTATTGCTTTCTGGCGTATGTTTGCCGTTTCCTGGTGGTGGTGTTCTATTGCTACCCTTCCTCCTCACCGCTTAAAACGACACTAGTAGACTAATATCCAAAACCAGCTACGTTGCTACCACTAGTAAAAGTCACACTATTCCCTAACTCGTGCTGCCCGTCCTGCGAAGGTCAGTGCTGGGCCGCAAACTTCATGCGCTTCTGTTTCTGGCGCTGGTTGCAGAACCATACGCGGACGACATTCTTCTTCAAGTCCAGCTTCTCCGCTATTGCTGCGATCTTCTCGCCCGAGGGTCTCGGTTGGACGGCAAAGTATGCTTCGAGGGAACGCTTTTCCGGTGCAGCGATGGAAGTCCTTTTTCTTGAAAAAAGACTCGATATAGATTACTTTTATTAAAACAACGGCGCTCTAAAACCAAATCAAATGAAACATGTGCACGGTAAAGAAAAGCAGATAAGAGCGGCAAATGAGCGGAGCTAATGAACACAGCAAGGACAGACCATCTTCCGTGCTGTCGGGTGCGCTAACGTAATGGAAAACGAAATGAAAAGTCGAACGAATTAGAAATGAAATGAAATGAAACACACAGAACTGAAACAAAAGAACAACAAAAAGAAGGAAAAGAAAATGAAATAAAAAGATAGTACATATGAAAACAAACAGAACCATAACGCATGAAACCAAACAAACAAAAAAAGCTGTCCACCGGAATCAGAAACGGGCGCTACCTTTTTTTCTCTCCCGCCGGCAGTACGCTCGGTGCATCCGGGTCTCTTCGCTTGTTCTTGGCCTGAGCTTCGGCCTCCTCCAGCCACGCCTGCAGGATCGGTTTCAGTGCTATCATGTTGTTGTGGGACAGGGTTAAGCTCTCGAAACGGCAGATGGTGCTCTGGGACAGTGCACCGACGCCTGGTAACTTTAGGTTCGCTAGCGCCTTGCCGACATCGGCCTGGGTTACACCTGGGGACAGAAACGTAAGACGGATTTTGAATGTTTAGTTGATTGTTTAAACAGTCGCAAAAATCGGGATTGTAAGATTTTCATCCTATTGAATGTAACAAATAGTCTTGTTATTATTTGCAAAGTGTCCCTCATAAAGTCTTCTTCAATAGTCCAATAGGGTTCCCAACGCTGTTCGTTTTGCAAAGAATTCTTATTTATTTGTTTCAACACATTACGGACTCCTGACACATGGTTGAACTCCTGAGGGCTAAGGTACAGGATTTTCCGAGTCAATTTCCAATGTCTACAATATTTTTCATTGATTGCTAGATGTTTTTCAACAGCTGTCAAATGCTATATTTGCATCACAATAATGTTTCACTTCTTCCACATGATTTTCAACACGTCTCAAGCTGGATTGAGTTTGAAACTTTTATTATGATGTGTTGAAAATTATGTGTAGGAATTGACATTTTATTTTGATACAAATACACCACTTGACAGCTGTTGACATACGTCTTGGAAGTGGTGAATAACGATGTGCACATTCGACTTCAAAACTCTACTTTTTCCGAAATTCTGCCGAGCACGGGGTCTGATATCTAGACAATTTGGTGACGTCTCAATATTATGATATTGGAACCTCTGACGATCATATTATTAGGTCTTATAAGGTCTTGGAGATCTTTTCCGAGGTTCTATCAGTCTATTTGAAGGCATCTTAGGAAACGACACTATATCTAGATATGCAAGACACACTACCCTAGAGGCTCCTAACACGATAGGGACCCTGGAGTACATTGCTGGTTGTATCAGCATGCCGATCGACCTGAATGGAGTTTCGGGCATGAACAACGAATTATTTATATAATTCAGGGAGTCTCTGTCTCATACACAAACTCGAAGAACTACGAAAAATGCATTAAATTTTTTAGGATTTAATGTGCTATCTGTGTTGTTTGGAAGATGCCGGACTTTTTAGCTCTGGATATTCTGTAAAAATCTTTCCATAGTCATCAGGGATGAGAAAACTCACTCTACTTGGAGATTTGAATCAAAGGAGTCGTAAGGATTTCAATATTCAACTCACTCTAAACATTAATAAGAACAATAAAAGTTTGAGATTTTCCTCGCTAAATCAATGGAAAGTAACTCCCAACAGGCTTATGTATCCAAAATAAAATGGAATAAATAGTATAAAGATTCATATCGAACTCATCTGAATCTGAATCCATACAGTTACTTGTAGGATTCAACGGATTCACTCACTCTTACTCAGTATCCACATCTGTAGTACACCCATAAAACATCGATTGAGCAAATTAATCGTGTTCAATTTGAGCATCAATAATAACAAGCATAAACCAGTGAAATGTGAAAGTGCCCTTGCAAAAATTAGAAGCATCCTTCCGCATCGCTACTACAGCCCCGAATAGGGAAAACTGTTTCCAATAAAATAGATTCTAATTCACTGAACGCTTATGACAGAACGACACAATTTAAAGCCAATCAAAAGTCCCTCCGCCCAAAGGTAGAACATAAAATTTAATACCATTACAAAACAAACCAAAAAACACCTTCAAACGGCGATTCTGTGGAAGTTTTTATCGCCCCTATCTTCCCCCCCATCGGCCCCTTGAAGCAGATGTTTCCAATTTTTATTGCCAACCAGTAATGATAAGTTATACTCATCACAAATCGCCCGTTAGGAGTTGCGCCCGGCGAACGAGCAAATCTGTCGCGGTTCGAACCCAGTACCCCGGCTGCCTCTCTATTTCTCACTCTCACCCTCTCGTTGCAGAAATTGCAAACACAGACGACGAAGTGCCATTTTCTTCCTCTTCCACAACCCAACAACAGTTTAATTGACTTGCTGAAGCGAAAAGTCCCTTCGTTTTCCCTAGCGATTATGCGCGATGTGTTCCCGCACCACTTGTGCCGTGTCATTGTACGTGATATGCGCGAAAACCTCATACCCCTTCTTCCCGTTGGTTTCGAGTGCATTTGGTACTGTCGATCGATTTATATTGTCTTTTCAGCGTTCCCCTCTTGTATTTTTTTGAATTTGCTGCTTCAAATATAAAGGGAAGAAAATTGTACTGCAAATTACGCCCCGCGTTATCATACGTTGCGTGTGTAATCATACCCGGTGCGGTGTAATGGGCGATGCGAGCGAAAACAAACCATCGCCCGCCGGAGGTGGTCTATCGGAAAATGGTTAGTGTTGTAGCGTCAATTCTGCAACACAGTGTGTAGCGCCAGCAGGAAGGGTCCATTTGTGCGTTTGATAAGTTGCTCTCTAGGTACCCGAAGACCAAGCAAAGGGAAAATCAATTTTAACCACCCCGTGGTGTTTGATGTATTACCACTACCTTGCGGACTAGAACGCTCGGCGGATCTAAGGCAAAAGACGGAGCATGCCTTCCCGGCATAAGAAGACATACTCCTTGCCGGGTACCGGTTCATCTTCAATATTTATCACAATCCATTCACCACGATTCACCGTACCGGCTTGTCGGATAATTTAAATGACAAATATATGAGCACCATCTTCTAAGGCAGGGCAAGAGTCGTATGCATATTGAAGGGATTCGTTCGCTCCCAACCTCCAACTTCAGTGTGCGATACGAGTCCCCGTGTTCCAGCAACATTGCATCCCGTGCAATCTTTGAACTTTCCCCAACCCCGAGGCAGGCAGGGCACATAATCTGGCCAGTGTTGATTAGATCTTGGATGCACCGGGCATCCCTACCCTTCCCCGCCCTTCCACCGTCAAAGCCAGTGGCGCAAGCCCTTACCTAGCTTTATTCGCCGCTGCTTAAACCGCTCGGCGAACGCTTCCAATTCCCTCGGATCCGTATCGGTGTCCGGGTGCAGACCGGCCGCCGCCACCGCGGCAGCCATCGCCGGATGATGGGCCCCCAGGAAGCCATCTGCGAAGATTGCATTATAGGTTGCATTAGAGACGCAACTCCCGGCCGCGCCCGGGTGCTCCCGGTCCGCGCCCGCATCCGTACTACCTGGCGTGTGGTTTCCGAGGTGACTGCTGTGATGGTGGCTCATCATGTGATTCATGCTATGGTAGGAACCGTGCAGCTGGTGATGGGACGAGGTGATCGGCGTTTCCGCCATCGGTGTCAGCGTCGTCATCGAGCCGGACGGATCGAGCATATCGATGCCATCCATCGTATGGTGCATCTGCAAGTGTGCGGGGGAAAAGAGAGCAATTGCCGTTGATTAGTGGGATGGCCGAGATAAGAGAAATTGCTTCAAAGAAGGGTGGTTGTTGGCAGTGATGGTGCGGAACAGGTTTTAGCGAAAGTACACGTTAATAATAAACTATTTAGAAAAAAAACTGCTTCAGTATTTAAAGGATTTTTTAATGTTATTTTATTATTGATTATGTGAAAATTATTGTCTTTTTTTCGAGTACGCTCGGATAAAGGGAATCAACGATGAGGAAATGCTTGCAGTTTGTTTTCTTTCTTCTTGTGTTTTTTAAATATTTTGTTCCTTATTTTTTTAAATTTAAATCCATCCTTAAATAAATTTAAATAAAATTAAATCATTTTTAATCTTAAATGTCCAGTTGTCTAGCTCAATCAATAAAAAGCACCTATATTTTAAGTTACCATTCGAAATATCAAAATAAACATAGTTTGAGGCAACTACTCCAAAGACAGACCAAGAAAATCGAGCCTTAAACACACTTAAACGAGACTTACGAGACTTAAACACAGCGCAGAAACCCTGCTACATTGTGAACAATTGTATAGGAAAGCCCCTATGTTGCGAGAGGTTTAAAGCAGGGGTCTCCAAATTTCGACTCGCGAGTCTAATGCAAGAAATAGGCATTTCAACAAAATGTGACTTATAAAGCCATTCGAAAACAAATATTTTTAGTATTGATGAAAATTTGTCTAATACTGGGTTTACCACGATTTATTGGTCAGTTCCCACGATTTTTTAGTCGTATTCCATAGATTTTTGGTTCGTTCCCATAATTTATTGGTATTTTCCGATTGGATATCAATAGAATTGGACCAAAAAATTCTGGAAAACGGCCAAAAAATCGTGGGAAGGCATCAAACAAAGATGGGAACCCACCAAAAATTGATGGGAACCAACCAATAAATCGTGGGAAACCCTCTAAGTGAAATAAGAACAATAAATATCAGTCTCAGTCTCAGAATATCAGTTGTCTTTATCAACAAACATTTGTTGGAGACCCCTGGACACTATCCTGTTTATGATTTAATATTATGTAACATGTAAATCAAGTTACTCAAGGTACTAAAAGTAAATGTCAAGAAATACTTATTTAAAAACAGTTAGTATCTAGGAAAATTATTTCGGATGTAGCTAATAAAATCCTCAGGAAATGCGTATCCCTCATTAATTCTCGAAAAATAAAACTATACGAAAACGAACCAAACCGTAAGCCCAATGGCACTGCCAATTCGTCGTAGTCCAGCGGGGCAAACACAACCTTCCAACCGACAGGTTAGCCATTTTAAATTTGCCCACTTCTTAATTACACCGCATTTCATTTGCTACGGCCACTAACTATCGCACCCGACCGTTACCGGGATCAACCGGGACCCGTACGGCCGAAAGGATAATGTGCTGCACGGGCCCACGGCCACGGTGGTGGTGGTGGTGGTGGTGGACCTGAAACCATTCCGGGATGAATATTAAACCAAACCGCAAATATGCTCCCATTTGTGGCAGCAAGCAATACACACACATATGCCAGGGCCGATACACCGCTGGACACCGGTGTAGTTTGTGCCGGCAAGTTCATTACTATTTGCAAACCAATTTTCCGAAGATGTATCTCGGTCGGACGCAAACAGATGGCCGTGAAGCCGTTTTAATAATGGCCCAGCGCCACCGATACGCACGGTTTATTAATTTACGCCAAACGATAGCACGCCATAAAAGTTAATTGATGTTTACCAGCGTCGAACTGTTTATAATATTGCATGCGTGAATGTTTTCCATAAATTCGATTCCGCTTGCACATTCCCGCACGGTGCTCGTATTTCGACCCTGGTCGGACCTGGGGTCGACAGTGTGTCCTGGCTACCCTGTGTGAGTGTGGTTTTGAGCTCCCATCCCTTGCTAGCTATTGTCCGGCGATGCATTTCACGCTGTTCCAACTGCGGTGACTTTGTGCAGCGAAGCGTGTTACTCTTGCGCCGCGCTATCTTTGTTGCGAAGAGATTTCTGTTTGTCCTTGCCGCAGACCCGGGCTCGGGACGGGTCCCCAAGACCATCTGCCTACAAACTTCTGTTGCTGTTTGCCTTTCATTAACCTTGTTTAACCCCACATCTTCGTCCTCTTTGGCCGCAGCGAAACAGCTAATGGGAAAGTACGGTACGATGGAAGCAAAGGGCAGGAGGGTCGTAGCGGGAAATCTATTGGGAAACGGTCAGTGCGCTCTGCAGCCACAACAGCAACAGTGAGCAGAAACCATCCGAGATGTATTCGCAGTTCTCTGCCTTCTGTTCGCCCTAGACGGCGTAGCAAGTTTTGTAAGCCAAATCTAACATTCATTGCGAAATGTGCGGATAGAAGAGACGGAGAATGTACGGCAAAATGAGGGGAAAAACAACAGTTGAAACGGCGCGATTGATTCCTTTCCACCCCTTTTCATCTTGCCGTACTATCCGACCAGCGCAAGCAGCAACGGCAGCCGGCTCAAAGCGAGAGACAGAGCGAGCATACGTCACACATTACGGTGGTAATTTGTAAATAATGTGTATTGAGCGCCTCGCCTCGGAGAAATAAAGGATAATAGCAATCGAATTGGGGTGCGCCCGGTAGGCAACCACTTCCACCGTGCGATGCGGATCATGTTTTAATCTCATCACAATCGAATGGAAAAGTTATTCCCAAACGTTTTAACTACGTACAAATTACAAGGAAATCGAGGCGTTCAGCAGCCCTTCTCGGCACCCTTCGCGAACGGTGTTACGGGCCGCGGCCCCCTAAAATCGAGCATCGAGGCTGGCAAATTTATTCATGGCCCCGGAAACAAGTTGGTTACGGATAATGCAAAAATATTGTAGGACACCAGTTGATCCTGTGCGGTGCCAGTGTTTCACGGCAGCCTGCCGAGGCGGTTTTCCTGTGCGGTGGTCTTTATTATTTTGCTGCTTCCTTGCGGGATCGGAAAACTAGAGGAAAACTTGTTTGTTTTTCCCCTTGTTTTTTTTTTCTTGTTGTTGTTGTTGTTGTTTCTTTCTCCTTAGCTGTCAGGGAAAATACGCCTAAAAGGGAAAATATGTTGCCAGATTTACAGCGAGCTCACTTGCGCCGAAAACGCCCATCCGTTTAGGAGGCGAAGCTACACTTGTTCCGTAGTGTTCGCTCGTGACCGGCAGGCTCAAATGAGGGGTAAATTATCATCCCCCGCGCGTACACAGTGCGACAAGGGTTAGGCAGAAGCGTCTCCGATGACCCGCTGTCTGTGTTTTGACTGTAGTTCGTTACTGCAAAAGTGGTTAATCTGCACCACTGGAAGGATGTGAGAAAACGCGCAACGCGCCCTCGGATGTTACGTGAATTTTTGAATTGCGTTCGGTTGCGCTTTTTTTGTTTGTTGTTGGCTCCGTTGTTCCCCGTTCGTTAACACTTTGAAGTGGGCCGGCAGGCCGGGTTGACACGTCAGCAAGCAAAGAGCATTTGCTGGCCACTTGAATGTTGACAGATGTTCACCGACAGCAAGGCTTCAAGGGACATGGTGCCGACACGGATCACAGCCGAGGACAGAAGCGGCCGGGCAGAGCAGGGCCCGCGAGATTATCATCGAGCACTCACCGGGAGGGATGTGGATGGCCATCCTTGCGGGCCCATACTTTAATCGCATTTATTACTATTATTTTATCCACTTCCCGGGACAGCATTACAGGTTTATTTCCGATTACGACGATGTATGATTTTTTGCCATGGTGCTTTTGGTTGAGCTCCCTTTTTCTTCGTGTACGCGTGTGTGTGTGTGTGTGTGTGAGTCCATTACAAAACACTGCATTAGGATGTTGGTTTCAGTTCTCCTGGTAAAAGGGAGTCAATCCGTTGGCCGGAGATGGTCGAACATTGGACCATGTCAGCTTGCACGCTAAAGCCGATTACCGGTAGTCTTTGTTTTCGATCCATTTACGAAAGTACAAATCGTCCTGTCCAATGGCTGTTTTGACTGGTGAGCTGCTTGTTGTTACAAGCCGGGCAAAGACGTTTTGGGAAATTAAATTTGCATCCAAGCAGAAAGTGAAGGTAACTTACTGCTTTTAGAACGACAATGTTGTATGCAAAGTTCGCCAATGTGCACAGCAACAATAAATCTTGTTCAATCACAGTGAAACAGAGAAATCCACATTGGGTGCTCTATCGATCAAACATGCAAGTTTGCCAGTAGCAGTAAAGTCAACATATCAAGATTAGAGGACAAAAAAACACATAAATAGAGTAGTTATTGGGATTGACCATTGAACTGCCAGAAATGACTATTTTAAATAATACTAATAGGACAAAGATTCAAAGACAGAGCAGTCCAAAAGAATTGGTAATGAAACGCATCTCCATTCCAGTTGTACTCAGTGATTTGTTAAACATATTAAACCTCTACTTAGGCTAATTTCGCTTTCATAATGATTAAGGACTCAATCCCAAGTTCCAAACACCGCAAGAAGCTTGCTTCCACCAGCGACCGCAAAGCCCGCGTTTGTCTTGAGTCTGCCGCCCTTCGCCGTGCCGCTCACCGGTCAATCATTGTTTGCTAATAGAATAAACTACCACACACACACACCCAGAACAAAATGGCTTGTTGAGCAACGGCGGTAATGAATTGCCCGTGTAAATTAATTACGCTCATCATATGGTTTGCCGCCCGAGGGGCAACGCTCATTTGTCAAAAGGCACCCTTTTTTGGTCCGGGCCGGGATCCCTTCCCATGCCCGCGTGGATGCGGTAAGTAAACTTTCCAGTCCCGTAGCAGCAAAGAATGGAAAGGCAAAAAATACAACCAAACGCGTTCTAAAAACTGATGAGCCTCATTAATTTGCACGGTGTAATTATTAATCTGTCATAGTTCAAACTTCAACAACCCAGCAGCTCCTTGGCCGAGCGAGTGTGCGGCGGCAGGCCGGAGAGCGAAAGAAGATTAATCATGTCGTCGGTTCGTGGTCCTGGGTTCCACACCACCGGCGACAGTGTTGTGAGACCTGTTGTGCCCGGATGCCTGTTGAGCGCACTAATTCCTTCACACCGGGCGCTACTGGCATGGAATGCGCTTTTGCTGCACGAGCTCGAATTTCCTCGTAAACCTCGGAGATGAAAGCCTGTAGTAGCGAAAATGGAAAATGGAGGGGACGGGGAGGGGTATGCTCGAGCACGGGAGGCAATCCGTCCTAATTGAAATAAATGTAACCTTTACGAGATAGGGGCTATAATTCGATCCATAAATTACAATTACAAGTAGCACCGTGGCTTGGGCCCGCCAGCGACTAACAATCCGACAAACGGAAGGAGCGGCCCAAGGTAAATAGAAACAAATGCACACCTTGCGAGCAGACTTACGTTTGGATTCATTGTCTTGCAACGTCGTGGGCATTGCGGCGGGGGGTGACGACGACTGTCTTTGATGTAGTTACTTTTGTTTCCCCATGGCACAGTCTCATTGTTTTTATTTTCTCTCGTTTGCACCCGTAACAGGTTTGCCGCAAGCACGTAACAAGAAGTCACCCTCGCGATAAAATACATCAGCCGAGGGAAGTTTAACCGAAAAAGGTAGCAGCAATAGCAGAAAACACACACACACACACAATCCGTAGTGGTTTGATTGTTGTGCACCGAAGCGTGTAGAGAGCTCGTGCTGTCGACATGAAAACCGCACACACCTGACACAGGTCGGGCGGCCCGTAGAGCGGGCTTTAAGGACCTACGGGGAAAGTCGTCCCACTGTCTGTGGCGATCGAAGCAGCGAAAATTGCCCGCAATCGCACGAGGGCACCCCCGGTAACCGCGAGGGAGGGAACAACGGTGGGAGAAGAACTTTATACCACCTGACACAGAGGGAAAGAAAATGATTCGTCCCCTTCCCATGGCCGGCTCGAGTACAGTGTCTTCTTCCCCGTGAAGTACTCGCATGAATCTTTCCCTCCCCTCTATCGTTGCGTACAAGCAGGTGCAAAGGTTGGGGAGAGGACAGAAAGTCCACCAGGACACCGCGTCCGGTGCACCTCCAGCGTTCGCCCAGTGGAAGGGATACATCACCAGCAACAAATGGGTGTTGGCGATTGTTTTGAAGTTTCATTTCCAACCATTGAGCGGTGGTAGCACTACGGGAGTTACTTAATGTCTCACCCTTAACTGAGTGCGTGTGGAAGTGTGTGTGTGTGATAACCTATCGTATCGTACCGAAAGAGGAGCATCATCGACCAAATTTCAACAACAAAGAGATATAATCCTACCACCACTAAGGATACACGGTTCGGGTACGGTCGTTGGGCTGGGGCTGTTGCAGAAATGAAGAAGCCAAGAACCTGTCCGTAAACGTTCGGGCGAAACCGAGAAACGAGATCACCACCAAACCATGCACCGGCCGTAATCCGACCGTTTTTTACGAGTCCTAAGACAGTCTAATAAAACGGTACACGCCCAACGCGGGAGAGCGGGAAGGGAAAAGGCATGAACTCCACACTAAAAGACAGTTTTACATCTTTATTGAAAACCGGAAAAAAACTTGTTACCAATGTGAAGTGAAGAAATGGCATCGTTGACCCTTTTTTGTTTTGTCTTGAGGTATTTCGCAACGGCACCGCAATGTGACCCAGGCGAAACGGGCAGCCCGGTTTCCGTAACGAACTGTCAGATACTATAACACCACCCGACCATGCAACCATGGGGGCGGCTGAAGCGAATCCATTTGAAATCCCTTTAAAAAAGCAATCCTACAACGGGAGCAGAACCATTTGAGAGGAACCTTGTTACCGTTTTTGGATCTACCGTCAATGGGCTCTGCCATTCCAGGTTGCTGTTATGCCGTACGCTACGCTATAAAAGCAATTGAGTTCTCCCCGGAGTGCATAATCTTTCTCTGTGTCCGTGTGTGTGTGTGTGTGTGGCTGTGTGTATTCGCTTCCCTCTTTGATGGGAGAAAAAAGGTGAATAAAAAAGGAAGTAAAACAGAAACAACAGCAAACAGGCAAGACACAAAACCATCATCCTGGGCCTGAGTTGTTTTTTTTTTTTATTCGCTCTTACGACACAAGTTGAAAGGATTTTCCCTATTGTGATTGCTGTTTTGACTGGTTCTGCTCAGCTTTTACATCTTTGCTCTCGTTTCAACACCTTCCCCGCGTACAAACGATTGCTGAGCCGGTCGTTACTACCAGGCTCCTTTCCACGCCACACACGGTTCCGGGGCGAGGGTTCGGGCGCATTTTATTTCCCGCGAGGGTTCAGGCGTGATGGCCCCGGATAACCCGAACAATTAGATACAACAATGATGTGAACGCTGAAGGTCGGAGGAAACACCAAAAAGCGCATCTGTCCGTAACGCACTAAGTGTCAGCCGAGTGTGTGTGTTCTTTAGCCAAGTGCACAGATTGACACACGGATTGGAATGGGAACAAGATCATAGAAATCCTATTAGCGAACGCATCATCAAGTGCTTAAGATCGGTGTGCACTGATAGCCGGGGCGACGGGTAGCTGTTACACCGAGAGCGGGTGCAATAAATCTGCGCTAATGTTTGGGCTTTTATAGGCCCGTATTCCGATAGCGTATCTGTCTACAAGGATCAAAATCCAGGGAAGAACGGAACACTTTCAACCCGCAGCTAATAGAATACGTATTCGCGGCCAAAGGCTGTCAGGGGTAGCATTATTGACAAACTGTACTGATAGTGTTGCATGTAACAGATACAGATCAGACGCAGTAAGCAATAGGCCACTCTTTGCCGGTACGCACTGCTGAGCAAAATATGACAAACGCTTGTAATAATTCCTTCCCGGGATGATTCACTGCCACGCCACTGCTTTTAAGTACCAACTAGTGGCAGCATAAATCAGGGCCAAAACAAATTGGCCTACCTAATTTAATTAACTGCTGTTTTTCGAGTTTGTCTATTAGCAATTAGTTCCATTTGTAAAGTGCGAAATGATTCAGGGAACAAAGACACAACGCAGAGCAAACAAAAAACAACTGAAAACCCCCTAAAAAAGAAAACCAAACCCTCCTTCAAATTCGGCTTTCATCGCCTTCTTCGTCATTCCCGGTCCAGTTCCAAAAACACCCGGGCCGCGTTATGATATTTTCATTAAATGAATATTTCTTCCGCTCTGAAAAATAAATTCACTTCCCAAGAAAGGCGACGGGCCAGAGAAGCCTACGAGTGTGTGTGTGTGTGTATGTGTTTTTTTTGGTTGGTTTTTAGTTTTTTTTCTTCATTCATTCACTTGTCGCGTCACACAGCCCTCCACGCGGCTCAGTGTTACCCTCCTCTGCTCTTGTTCGCTTTGTTGTTTTGTTACATTTTTTTCTTCGTTTGCCTCGTTTTTGCTTTTTTCCCTCAACTTATATCCATTTCGAACCTGTTTCAATTTATTTTATGCTACGCTGCGTTTTTTATCATTTCATTTCCATGCCTTCTCTCTCTCTCTCTCTCTCTCTCTCTCTCTCTTACTCTGTGTTTGTGATGTTCCTTTTTTTTTGTTAGCTCGCAATAAACTGAACAAAACAAAAAAGCACAAAACAGATAAAAACACAGAATCGAAAATGGCATGATTCCCATTGAACGCGGAATGGCCGGCCGAAACGAAACGAATCCTCTCCGTGCGTGCCTGCCGTTGGTTGGGCCACGGCGAGATGGCCATTTCCGGGCGGCATCATTTCGGGAATGATACAAATGGCTGAGCAGCGCTCGCAGCGCGACCGTAGCGAATAGCAATCCAGGCCCCGCAATCACCCGAATGGAAAGGGCCGGGATGAACAATGCCAAATGCCGATGCCAACCCCAGACACAATATGCTCGGACGTGGGGCGAAATGGGGCGAAAAGGCGGTGTGTTTCGCGCAGACGCACACCGCGCCCAATCATGCCGGCGTTGTTCGTTTCGTACGGTACGTTTGGCGCACTGCTTCCGGTATGCTAAAAGGCTTTCCAGCCCGGGTGCCCTTTCCTCTGCCGTGAGAGCACCGGATGGATGATGTTGTTGCGACCCGTTTCGATTAGTTTCCGGCCGGAGATGTCGAGCTACGCACACCCGGGGAGGAGCCGGGTACGAACAATCGGGTCCAGTGGAATAGATTTATTCAAATGATCCTGCCAAGCCAATGGTGCGGATATGCGGACTGTCCAGCTCCAGCTATAATGGAACTTCCTTTCCAATGCATGAAAACGGGCATCTGCCTCTCACCCCAATTTCAACAATATCGATTTATTTACGCACAATAGCTAGTGGCCGCACGAACGAACCAACGAACGGGTTGCTCCTTTTAACTCGCTTATCAAGCATTGTTGGGAGCGGGCAAAACAAATAGCTCCCCATTGGAAAACCGACACAGACCGCAAACAATTTCATCGTCATCATCGTCATCATGCTGTCCATATCTAGTTCAACGCAACATGTAACGCAGAGCTAGTTGGGCGACTCGTTTTAAAAACCTCCATGATAAATCATCATCATTGTCCCTATATCAAAGTTTTGCCTAACCAATCAAATGGAATCGTGCCTCGTCGTCATCGTCGGGGCACTGCGCTTTTCGTGAGCGACGTGGCCGGGGACAAGTGTCTACCGCCGGTGATGGTGCGTATCGGCGGCAGGATCAGGAGTGGTAGCGTCGCACACTTAATTTGTTTCATCTCTCCCAGGCCCACTCTCCCGGCGAGCTGACTGAATGTTGATGTTGATATCGATTTTTCAAAACCTTCACCATCTTGTTTCCTCCCAGCTTGCGCGCACTCGCTCGCCGAACCGGTGCCGCCTTCGTCGTTCATTACTTATTTATGAAGGCTTATGCTTTTCGACAACTCGGAGGTTGTAAGAAGCAGCGGCAATAGCAGTAGCAGCAGCAGCAGCATACCAACCAGGGCAACATTAGTATGATCCAACCGGGCTCAAGCCGACGAGACGGGAATGAGATTTGGTTGCCTAAACAAGAACCTACCTTCTACCCCGATGCTTCACCTTCGTCCAGGATCACGCTTCATCACGGGGCAAAGGAGGGTGCTTTCGGCTTTGTGGTTGCGTTTTGTAAAGCTTACCAATGCTGTTGCCCCCGCAGGGTTCATCTTTAGCACGCATTGATTGGAGAGGCAAGGAGGGCACGGGGACCGCACTACACTGCCAAGGGGATGCAAGATTTGCTGCGGATTTATAAAGGCTTTGTTGGATATAAACAATGACTAAAAATATAAACAGCAGGGAGCACACAAACAATTATGGCTCTTCCTGGTGCCCACTTCCGGCTTGGGGTAGCTACATTTTGGTTCATTGTGTTCGTACGCATGGGGAAACATTGTTTAAACAGTTTAAAAACATTCACCGAATTCGATGAACGTCTCATATCGTACATTTGAAGCAATGTTGTATCGCAATCGACTCCGAATGGTTTCATTAGCATAGCAAGGGAAATGTTTGATGGACAAGATAGTATCTGTAGACATATTCAGTAAGGAATTCATCGAAACAAACAGTTTGCAAAGAGCACATAATTGCTTGATGATTTTGGCTATGACTATGATGACACGAAATACACGAAATGGCAGTGCCCAGAGTACAACATACTCACTTAAGAGTAGGTATAATTTATCAGGTATAAGTTGTTTGGCCAGTTTAAGAGAAATATTGCTACTAATAGCCAGAGGCGGATTTACTCATCTTGGGGCCTTAAGCGGGGGATCCAAATAGGGCCGCTAGTCTCCTCAAAAGACCCCAAAATGTGACAATATCAAAAAACACTGTTTGCATGTTTACGAATACCAATTAGATAATCCTGAATTTGTGAAGGATTAATTTTCTTCTGTCCTTTTATATGGCAGTTATTATATTAATGTAATAGTTTCTATAATTTTCGTGTAATCAGGTCTACATATTTTCCATGTCTTAGGTTGTCCTTCATGGGTGTTTGCGGTAGTGATTTTTTTTTTTTCAAAACTATTATCAAATACTAGCCATTTGACATTTTTCAATTTCTACAGTAGTCTTTCATAACAAATACGCATTTGGTCGTCTTTCTAAGCTAAAAGAAGTGTAGATGAAAATGTAAACAATGAAAAGATTAACTGTCGTCATTAAAACTCCAGACTTTCCAGAAACTTCAGTACTGATCCAGGTGGTCTATGCAGTTGCAGATTGCAGTTTGTGCAGATGCAGTTGCCCAGAATTTGGCCAATTTGACCTCTCTAGCAACCTGTCAATTGGTCTAGTCTAGTACACTTAAAAGGCATATTTGGTAAGCCTACCAAAAAACCCCAATTTTACTCTTTTGAAGTTTTGTATTTGTAAAAAAGGTTTTGCTATGCATTTGTTTGCTAAATCATGTATATAAGAGGTTTCATAGATACATGAAATTTGCCTGAAATCCAAATATCTGACAATGATTATCCTGTACACGCGTATTTGTAGACTTGTCGTCCTTGCAATTGAGACCGTCAACGAAGTTCTTAAAAAATTAAATGTCCCAGCAGCTTTTTCATGCTTTCTTGTCATGAGAGGTCTTATTGCTAATATGTAAGAGTGGGAAAGTACGTTCTAAGCCTTGAAAAATTATCTCTAAAGCACCTAACAGCTTTTTATTGCTCTAAACGTTTTCAACACATTCTACACACTTACTTGTAAGAATATACTTCTTTGAGAAAGCTAAAGTTTTCCATTCATATGTGCATTATTAAAAAAAGATCAATCGCTTATACAAACGAATTAACATCTGGAGATTTAGCCCCTTTAGGCCGGGGCCTCCAGCGGCCGCTCAGTCCGCATATGGGAAAATCCGCCACTGCTAATAGCAATCAATTCCAATCGTTCTATTTGGCGTGTAAGGTTTCCCAGACTTATTTAGTCCCATGCAACCAGATAGTCAGTCCTTGCTACGGAGGGATGTTTATGATTGTTCCACAATGTAGGATTGTTTGCGTGCAATTATCGGGAAATGATAAAAGAAATCGAAAAGAGTTTGAACGATAGTTATATACTTGTTAATCTACCTGCCATTCGATACCTAAATTATGGTATTTTAGAATATCTTTTAAAACATGTGCACCAAAAGAGAATAAAAAAGCTCTTTGTTTCTCTTAAGCTGATTAAGAATAAATAAAATCTACAAGAATGAGCTACAAATAAAGTACATGTACGACCTGATTTAGGCCAAATGGCAGTTTTGCGTTCCCTGGATCTTGTGCGTTCCCTTTCCCTTTGCAACATACTTTCTACTGCATGGCTTCGGAAAACACTTAGCTCAAACTGCCCAAATATATCGCTCCAAATGATCATTAACCGTAATACTGCTCCACTACGCAACGGCAATCGTGTTCACCAAACTCCAGCAGCACAAAAAGCAGTGGAACAACCGACTCGACCAAAAGCACAAGAGTTACTCCTTGCTGCATTAAACCTCTTACCTCCACTATTCGATTGGCTTGTGGGCGAAAGTAACCGCAGCCACCTTGAAAATCGTTCCCTTAAAGCATGATAAAAACAAGAGACAAATAAAAACAACTATAAAACAATTTGCAACGACAGCGTGTAACATTATAGCCGTTAAATTTGTGGCAATCGACACGGGGCGTGCGGGCGCACCGGGACCACAAACACGAGCAACGGTGCCATGACGTGCCGTGGTGCGAACAGCGGGGGCCTCCTGTGTGTCATGTAAAGTGCAATTTTCCCGTTTGCTTCTCATTACCGTAATTGATTTTGTTTGTGATCAATTACAACCGAACGGGGAAAGGCGAGACAGGAAACGATCGACAGGCGGGAAGCGACAAGCCCTGTCCCTGCCGCCTGCCCGCCATTGCGCCCAGTTAAGAAGCAACAAAACTAACAGCAAGCGTGCGTGTGTCCCTGTGTGTACCGACAATCATAAATATCAATTGAAACAAAATATCTTTACACTCCGGCTTTTGCGCCGGAGCGATGGAACTGTACACACGGGCAGAGAGGGAATGTGGAACTTCGAGAGGGTCACGTGTCGTTCACGTGCCGCCCGACGGCGGGTACGGCCACGGGAGAATAGAGATGTCGTAACGCACAAGAGTGTCGCGTCACCATCGACGTTGTCCAAAGTGCAAACACACACACACACACAGACAGAGATCCCTCAAGGAACAGGTCGGGTAACGTCATGCAGCACTGTTCCCAATCACGACGACCACGAACACGGAAAATTTACATGTGTTTTGGAGCAGTTCTTTACCACATGCAGACACGGCAGCACCAAAGCAGTGCTGTTTGATCGGCCGCGCACACACACACACACACTCCTGCTTATGATAAGCGGAAGCAAAACTGTTTGAGAACTGTTTTATCAACAGCAAACCTCCATTGTTGCGCTATATTATGCATTGAATGGGCCCGCTGGGGGAAACAAAACGAGAAGAAGTCGTCGTCCTCGGCCCATCGCTACAATTCCCCGAAGGTAATAATGGGTAAGTTTTTCCTTGTTTTCCTTTCTTTTTTGCTGCGCGGCCCTTTGCGCACCGAGGGATGCGGACCAAGGGAATTGTGAATAGGTTGGGTTCCAAACAGGTCCCTTTCTCCTTGCCATCTCCCTTGCCCATTAGTTCATCCTCCCCCCCCCCTCCCCGCCCCAACCCCATCATTGCTTTATTGTTAGCCCCGCTCGATTGGTGTTTGCGTACGGGATGGAAATCTTCTTGCGTACGGAGGTGGCTGGTCCGAATGGGGCAATTGAAGGGCAAGTAATTGAAATAAAAGTGAAACGAATGAACATGCAGAGCAATAGAACCGAGTACAACCACATTCCAAGGGGCAAACATTATAACACTCAAAACAAAACCTCTCTCCCTCTCTCTCTCTCACACCCTTACCACATGTGTGTCTGGGTATGTGTGTTTTCTTGCTATTTTTTTTTCTTTTCTCTATTAACTTCTTCAAATATTTTGCACAAAAGTTTTTGTTCTCCTGCTCCTTGTACCGTGAGCTTAGCTTTCCAGCGGGTTCATTTTCCGGCGACGGCGAGCGGGTCTCATTTGTGTGTAGGGCGCGCGCGTTAAAACCACTCCACTCAACAAAAGGGATATAAAAACCTTACACCACTTGTTGTTGTTCGCCCAAGCGACGCAGTGAAAACAGTAAAAAAAAACACACCATTCCACGTGGAGGGGAGGGTTCGATCATGCACCCGGCACCCGGCCAGAAACGTGCCACGTCAATCGTGGCAAATTAGAATGGGAAACGCACAATTTCCTTCCAGCTATTTGCCACCGCCAAGGCGCGGAACGTGGCGGCGGTGGGTGGTTATGGCTCACGGCAAAAATCACATTTGCTACACCACCGGCACGACGACCAGGAGCGGGGCCGCCGGGCCGGCCGGCTGCCTGTTTGTTCCGGTGGTTAGCAAAAGGCCAAACACCATAACCAGCTGGGGAGAGGAGGGTGGGGAGGAGGTAGGGAGGGAAACCGTGCGCGCGGTACGCACCAAATCGCCGGGAGGAAATTGAAAATTATTTTAATCCACCCGAAAAAGGCCCTATGAATGGCTGACGGCATCATCGACGGCGTAAACCTCGGTTTTCCTTCGCTTCCCCATCCCAGCACAAGCTTACGATTGGTTTGATTGTTTAAATTTCAATCTTACAACAGGTTCTTTGGGTTTTTTTTATCGTTCACGGCTAACCGAAACAGTTGGCAAGCGGGAAATGTCTACCGAACTGCGGGTGTTTATTGTTTTCCTGCCGTAGGGTACGTGTAATAGGATAATTATAAAACTGGTTCCGAGTTTTGCTCGGTTTTCACTTGCAGCGGGACCTGCGTCTAGGATTACGGCGATCGACTGTCTACGTTGGTTGGTCGATTGAAAAGCCGTAATCGTTTGTAATTATCGTGAAAGATTTACAATAATCTCATGCTAGTCCGCTGTACGGGTGGTAATCAGTTTTATATAATGTTTAGAATTTCGATGATGAGTTTAGAATTAGCTGGATTATGCACATTACTTGTGCAGGGAACAAAGTTACGCATCAAACAGTTGCTTCAGTTATCCCTGCTCAATGCTGTTTGTTGCTATAATGCAAAATGTGATTATAATCCTAAGACATTGCAACACTTTAAATTGGATTTTTGTTCATTTTATCATTAACTTTAAGCCATCCATCCGTCGCACTTGAGCCTCAATTCATAGATTTAATATAGTTTACGTTGTAATAAAAGAACATCCAACGAACCAATTCTATTTTGATATTGAAATTTTCCGCTTTAATAAAAATATGTTACTTATACCATTCAGATTAATATGCAAATCTATCGATTCTAAATTCTAATACAGAATTAACTTAATAAAGCTACTATATCAAACTGCTAAAACAATCATATTTAACTGATAATTCATTATTGGGGACAGTGCTGCAAAATGAGCATCACGTGACGATCACCAACGAAAACAATGAACATATCCGTAGTAGCTGAACATCATGCTGATACTCAAGGAAAGTGCGTCATGACATGCCGAACACGATAGCGCTTGAGTGAACCGCGATATTCCGACCCACAAACTAAGCTTAATGCCGTCGTAAGCATATACTTGGCGTGTGGTTCCTTTCAACAAAATGCTTTCTCGCTCTGTCTGGTTTGATGGTCGGGCGTATCAAACAGAGCGAGAAAACATTATCATTTTATTCCTTGGGACCGTTCGCACGCATGGCATATGTCCCATGACTATCGTGATTATCACCGACAGAAAATGTCGCGACCAAGTGACTGATCAAGAGTTGGTTGCACACAAAGTCACCAAGCATGTGATGGTCGCAACAACTGTTTGTGTCTCACCTGTGATCATCACAGTAGAGCTCGTGACACTGACTTTGTTTGTTTCAGTCGGAATTTGTTATGATTATGTCAGTGGCCTTTCTGCTGAACCGCACTCATTAAAAAAAAAGTCATGACAAAGTGACTGACCAAAGGTAGGTTGCTAAAATGTCACAAATGTCAAATGTATGAAAATGTGCATTACCTCTGGTTATCACTTGTCGAGTACGTGACGCTGACATGGATTTTGTTCCAGTCAAAATTGTTGATGACATTGGCAGTGACATTTTGCAGCACTGATTGGGGTATATATGTATAATATCCCCAAAGAGGCATGGAGCCGCCCAGTGCTTTGTACCTGTACCTTGCATCTTGTGAGTATTTATTAAAGTTCAAACTCCGAAGTCTAGAAATTCTGCGTTAAGAACAACAATTCAACTAAATACACCTCTCTCCTAATATCAATGAATTATTAATTAACGAATTTGTTTTAATAAATTACAAGCACCACACTGCAAACTACCACAATCCATCGGGTCAATGTCGATCACCTACCTGTAGCGGCCTCTGTGGCGGCGCGCCCATCCCATGGTGGTACATGACGTCATGCTTTAGCTGCGTAGCCATCTGTGGATGATTGTTCTGATGCTTGCCAATATCGACAGCGGCCAGCGCTTCCGCTCTGCTCAAAATTCCATCGTTCAGGCCCGAAAAGATGTCCCCCTGCGAACGAAACCAAACGACATCAACAAATGAACGACTATGTGTGTGTGTGTGTGTGTGTGTGTGTGTGTGTGTGTGTGTGTGTGTGTGTGTGTATGAGTGCAAAGTGTTAGATTCAACTGCATAATGTATGTGGTGCCTGGTTTTGCCCGTGGCCGCTTTTATGCCAGCCCACCAGCCCGGTAACGGATACCGTAGTTTCAAGTTTTCGGTAAAGGGGGTTCGGCGAAAATTCGAGAGGGATCGGGGCCAAACTTTTCATAAACCTAAATGAGCAACAAAACGATATTTTCTACACAATTAAAAATCCACATGCTCGCCTCAAGCAACACTCGCTACTTCATCAAGTGGACGATAAATTTCCATTCCGGCTAGCAAAGGCCCGGGCGGGCGGGGGCGGTTGGGCGGAAACCCAGCCAACCATCTGACCATCAAATTTCATGCTGACGCCTTTCTAATTAACGTCAACAGTCCCAGCGGAAACATTTTTGAGCAGGCAAAATCAAAGGGTTAATTGTCACTTTTCGGTCGGAGACCATGCCAACGATGATGCTGATGGTGCCGATGATGATGACGACGGGCACGGTTCGGTGTGCCGGCATTAGGGCTTAACCCGGTCCTACGCGCAAACGCAGGGTTCCCGGTACCAGAGTAGCGGTCCCGGGTGCAGGAGAAGCTGGAAAGCTTATTAGTTATCTTGTAATAATTTTGCCACCAGATTGCCAGCTGTCTCTCACTCTTCTCCTTTGCCTGAGCTAGGGTCGAGCGCAGTGAAAACCTGTCACATTTCGATTTTACAATCAGCGTAAGGGATTTACCCCCGACATCGGTCGAGTGGATCTGCTGCAAATGGGTTTTAGAATTGGTACGGGTTAAAAAGATGAGCTAAACGGGACAGGCCGAAGGGTGTGGAACTGTTCTGAGCTACGGTGGGATGGTTAAAATTTATAGCATATTTGTGGTGGTGGCATTCAAATTTTAATGATTTTTAACGATTTCGAGCGAGTAGGTTTATTATTTGAACATTAAAATTAACTGCACGTACGGAAATGTAAGCAAATCTGAGCATCAGAGCATGATGAGCAAAAACATCAAACCAAATTATTACGATTAGTCATAACAACATGTTTATGGTGGTAGCAATACAATGCGTGTCTTAAAGATCGTAGTAAATCGGGATAACCCGATGCTTCTCATTGAATTCTGAAACCCCATTTTTAAGCAATGAATAACATTTGACAGATTTATCGGCTTCTATGCATCAGAATAGATTCCCAACCAGACCGTCCCTCCATAGCAAAGAAGGAATATCCGGCTAAATCTCGAAAGCCTAAACAGGACTGAATGACTACGTAGGTCGTCACGCCAAAAAGAAGAAGATTGTGCATGTTTGTTTGGAAAAGTTTGGTCAAATAATCAATAAAGTATGAATGGTGATGTAAGCTTCACATAAAAAAGTGATTAGATTGTACAATTGAATGCATTAATTATTTAATTCTTTCCTTGGAATGCAAATGTGTCCCGCGGTCACAGAATAAACGGCTGAGATGCAATGAAATTTGCGCGAGCTACCGTAAAATCCAAAGGGAGCTGAGAGCGATCCAAACGTAGCTGAAAACGATTCAGACGAAGCTGAAAACGATTCAGACGTAGTTGATTGCGATCCATTCTCATGGATTGCGATCCATAGCTAACCGGATAAAGATTCAGAGGAAAGTGAGAACAGGTGTAAATCCTGATGATTGCATATTAAATTAGGAACGCATATGTGTCTTGCAGCTCTCCAAGCCTGCCATTTCTATTTCTTTATACTCTTTTTACTTCAATTAATCTAGGACCAGCTTAGACAGGTTTGATACAGGAACATTAAAATGGAAAAGACCATTGCACTTGTCTAACTCTACACAGCAAAGCTTCTAGCTGTATTGCCATGTTTAGTTTATTATTTATTCATCAAATCTTATTGTATCCAGCACTATGAATCAAATCTCAATGTATCAATAAACCCATAAACACGATCTCCTTAATCTCCAATAAAACCTTAATTCCAAACCACCCCTTACAATGGAACACACTGAGAAGGTCATCCTATTCTTTCTCTTCCTGAGCCAATTTGTCATTTCTTTAAGCACACACTTTAAGCGAGCAGCGTGTACCCAAAAACCAATAACACCCGCACCGTAAACGGGAGCACAGCACAGCAGAATCAAACTTCCGTACAACTTCTCTCAACCTCAATCAAACCGACACCGACCGAACCTTGAGCCCCTGGGTTTAACGTGCTCGATATTGTTTCCCCTTTTCCTCTGGAAAGGGTCCCCAGAAGAAGAAGAAGCAAAAAACCTGAAATCGAAGCTACAGAAATATATTGGCATTAGGCAACGGTAATCCTAATTTAACGCAAACTTTCACCAAGCGGTGGAGTGTTCGGTTTACGAATCATTTGATCCAATTTGGGCCACAGTAGCAATATCCCACTTGTAATTTTCGTAAACCACTACACACAACGCAATGGAGCGGAAGTGCCGGAAAGGTGGAACAGCGTATCGGTGGGAAAAAAAGGATACCTTACTGAGGAGGGTTACACCATGCGGCGGGACACAAAAACGTACATATGTACGCGCACACATATGTTTGATTTTTGATGGATGATGACTCGTTCGGGCGTGGGTAGCATAAGGAGTAGGCAGGAAGTGGTAAAGAAAGGAAGCAGAACAAAATGCCAACCTGTCGAATCGATTCTACAAGGGGGGCCCAGACATTACGACAAGGGCCTGCAAAGACACGTGACCGGATGTTATTTGTGGTTTTCTTGTAATAGTGGTTCGCGTTTACCACTCGAAGCCGGGGGAAAGCGAAACAATAACGCAACGTACACTTGCACGATGGTCACTATAGTGTTCTGTTTGAACTGGAGCATATGTCGCTGCTGGACAGTTGAATTCCCTTTCCCTAATGAAAAAAGTGAGCCGTTCACCCTACCGCATACACCAAGAGAAGGGCCGCAGAGACCCGCAGCGAAAGGAGTTGAGCTGAACCTCATAATGTTGTAGCCGGTAAAACGTTTACGAATCAAGATCGATATCAGCAGACGGAAGGCGTTGAGTGCGTTGACGGATTACCATTTGCTAGAAAATTCAAAACTTTTCCTCGCTACGTTTTACGTGCAATTACTGTTCTCATCACAGTATCATCTTCTTCACTCATACAAAGAATGTGTGAATGTGAGAACAATTGGGAGGGTCCTAGTACGGGTACGTAACAGTATCAAGGAACACAGGAAAAGATTCCCTTTGATGTGTGCAAGATTTGCTTCTCGTTAGCGCAGGTAAACCCGTTTGCTTATCCCGAGACCAAACAACAAAAAAAGGAAAGTACACCGCACATAAAACCGTAAACCATCGACATTCATCGTGCGAAGTGCTACATAAATTTGTTAATTATCATACAAAAGCACTTGATGTCAAGTGCATGTCTCACCCCTTTGCCCCCGGCTCGGACGAAATTTATCGAAGAGTGCCGGGACCGGGGGAAGAAGCTACAACATTACGCCCCAACCGAAATTCGGGCCCAGCAAAAGCTAGAAATCATCATCGAGCGAGCGAAAGGCGGCGAATGGGAAATAAAATCCCTCCCTTTTGTGCACGGTGTGCTGTACAGTGTGCTGCGTACCCTCTCTCTCTCTCCTTCTATCTCCAACCAAGGACCTAAGGACCAAGTGCCGAGTTACGGAAGATTTAGGAGCGAACTCCGTCGAGGACCCATTTCCGGAGCATACAAGGCGGCAAACAAAAAGGGGTACGCGCGAGAGGACCGAAAAGAAAAGGGTCCCGTTGTCGTTAACGCAGCTCTTACGGTGCTGCGGGTTGCTCAGGAAGGGTGGCACGGTGTGTGTGTGTGTGTGTGCGTATGAAGTATGGTGCAACAGTCCATCAAGGCCCACCCGCTCTATATCATGGTTTATTTTCCGCAGTGAGTTTATTTTATTTTTATTGAAGGACTTCCCAACAGTAACAGGTGTATTTATAGGCTTTACGAAGCGAAGGGGCGAACACAACTGCAGCTTGAGGGGTGGTGGTCTGCTGGCAGCCTTGCGTTCCCGCTCCACTTCCACCCGCCGGCACCATGGGCCGTGGATGGAAAATTGTATTTACACTTGCTGCCGCTCTCACCGCACCAGGCAGCATGGGACGGAATAGTAGCAAAGGGGACTCGATCCCGAAAAAACCGGGCCATTATTTGCTACTGAAACATATTTTCGTCCCTTATTATTTCAACATTGATTTGCTTGCCAGCTTTCCCGGCCCGGTCGTTTCACCTGCCCCGCCCCGACGGTTGGCCTTTAGGAAGGTAAAAGTACAACTATTTGAGAATCGTTGCAATTTCCAACAGCTCTGAGTGCTGTCAAAATTTCTGCGTCATCGCACTACGCACCACACACAGTGAGCCTCTCATGTGACCCTAATGTGTGTATGTGTGTGTGTGGTGTAGGACGATTTGATTGACGAGAAGCGGTGCAAGTACTGCCGCGGTGCATTGAAGTAGACGAGCGTATAATTTGGATAATTGAAACATGTGCCAACCGATGGAAAAGTGCCCGGCGCTTTAGCGTGAGTTCCCGGCCGGAAAGGGTAAGGGGAATGAAACGCAATGGATGGTAGGGAACATATCCAACCCTTCTGCTGAGGGTTGGCTAATGGGGGATTGGAGTTCCCTTCTCTTTTTTTGCTCTGTCAGTTCCTCAGTGCACCATTCCTACCTACACGCGTTCCAATCGTTCACCTCTACTGGCTACTTACTAGTGACATATTTGGTTCCTTCCCGCAACGAAGTTTCGGGGAAAAATGTTCTCTGATGTGTCCTGAAGCAGAAGACAACAAAACGAAGAAAACAAAAATACACGTTCCCCCCACAACGCTTTTTTTCCCGGTGGCAGGTGAAACTTACGTACGTATGACATGTTGGTCAGTTGGTGTGCCGAGGTGGACAGTTATTGTTTTTTACCACCTGTCACGAATGAAAATATTTCCTCGCTACGGTGCGCGATAGTGACAATAACATTTCCTGCGACTAATTTGACGCGCGTGTGGTACGCTTTCGATGGTCTGTAACAACATTTGATAGCTGCTACACATCATATATCAAAAACGCTTTCGGGCTCCTAAATAACGTAATCACATTAAACAATGTCAATAGACTTTCGGCGACGGAGCGGACACGTGTCGTGGTGGAGTTTGTGTCACCGTCACCGCTCCAGAGCTCCAAAGACAGAAAAAAATGGAACAAACCTGTCCACCACGATAAGGCTCGAAAGCTCGTAACGACCTTAACCAGCCAGCGATGACAGGTGGTCCAACAGTGAGGGCAGAAGTTTGCCCAAAGATCTATCCAAACCTCCCGTTTCCACCACTCCACACTAATGGTAACATAACATTAGGATCAATCTGTCAACTCATTGTTTTTATTTTGGTCTTCCACTGTCAACACCTGGCCGGATAGGTGAAAGCATCAAGGGCAAGCTTTCAGTGAGTTGAATTTTCGACCAGCAAAGAGGAGGGAAATAGTAACTTCATTTTGATTACCAGTAATGGTAATTCAATTCTATTCGCACCGTATGGCCTAGTTTTATACAAACAATTAATAACGAAAAGCAGATGGTGGTTAGATGAAGCTAAGCGTCGTGTAATGTTTATGAACAGTCGCTGCACTAAAATGATTAACTAGGTGGCTTTCAGGTTCTGATTGACAGGATTGCTATTAGCGTTGTAAAGGTTCAGAATGCAAAAGTACATTAAATTTAAACTAAACCAAATCAATGTAACGAATAACTTTAAATAGCATCCTTACTACAAAATAAAAATAGAAACATCTCCCCACCTTACGAGATTAAAACAATGCCAAGCAAGTACCATCCCAACTGTGGCACATTTCCATGCCAATTACTTGCCAGAGCCCTCGGCAAACGCTACAACTCCTCCCGAAGACTAGAAGCCTTCAGATGTTTCCCAGCCCGCTTGACATCGCTGTCAGGCGGGGAAAGACACCGGAAAGAACTTAACATTATCCCACTCGAGAAATGTCAACTCTCGGCCTCCCGGTGACAGTGGGAATCGACATTCTCGCTCAAACGACACTTAAAACATTACAGTAATCAATACGGATGACACGGAAGACACTAGACGGTGACAAAACAGAGGGCAACAGCATCGTGTAATCGTGCCCCTCTACCGTATCCAGTTTGGTTTTCCACATACTGCACACGCTGGTGGTGGCTGTGTGCAATGCTGTGCTGTTTCCCGTGCCATGCGAGTCGGATCGATACTGGCTCGTGATGGTAAGCCGGAAGCTACGAAGCACTGCGGGAGGTGCTGGGAAAAGAAACACGCGAGACCAGTAAACTTTTCTTGCGAAGTGAAAAGAGCAAACGCAGACCAAGTTCGTACAAGTTGTGTTTTTTTTTAACCGTCGAGTAAATTCAGGCCTGCAGGACATGTGCGAGTGTGTGAGTGTGTTGTTTTTTTATCATTCATCCGGGCCCGGTGACTGGTGGATGAGCCTGCAGTCTGAAGTTTTACAGAGCGCGTACAGGGATGGAGCAGGTGGTAAAAATAAAAACAAAACCTCAACATTTTCAAGGCCCGTTGCTTGGGGCTGACCATCGTCATGTGCGGGACGACGACCAGCGAAGTAGTTTCGAGATCGTCAAACTCAGGTTTAAACGGGACCGGGTGCTAGCAATGGTGGAGTTTCCGTTTTTACAACCCGTTGAACTTCGATGGTTTGGGCGCAGGTAAAAAATGGTTGCCCAACCGTTGAGGGAAGGGAGAGCGAAACTAAAACATCTAAAGTTGGGTTTTATTCACTTCAACTCCAGTGAACTGTATTTTCCGGAAGTTGTAAAGCGTTTAGTTTCTTATTTCTATCACGCTGCAGTTCAACTCACACGAAACAGTGCTAGTAGAGTGTGCTGGTGGGATGGTGTTAAAGCATTTGGGGTGCAGTTTGCAGACGAACGTTGAAATACTTACATTATGCCTAGGTGACCAGGAGTTACACATCAGCGATGCATCCTCCAGGAATCGACTCTGGAGAGGGAAAGTTGGAAGAAGAAAGAATAGCATTGTCACAACGGTGCATGAGGAATATTATAAAAATAAAACTAAGAGATGGATATGTCAATAAGATTAGCAAATATATGAAAATTCGTTTGTTTGCGCATACAAGAACATTGCCATAAGCACTGGGTCGATCTCAATAAAGACTGTGTTGCTAAAAAAGTAACAGGCCTCTTAAACTGAATAAAAATCTTAATAAAACCAAAACGAGGATCTCATGTTTGTGATATTTTTTATGAATTTTCAAACAAGACTAAGTGTTGTCTGAGTCTCAGACATTAATTCAACAGAGACTACTACACCATTAAAAATGACTACAAAGTCTAGTAAAGTTTTCTATCTGGAGATTAAATCAATATTGCTGTCTTCTTATTCACAATATACAAATAATCTGTTATTGGACATCTTAGATCATGTTTAAGTGGTTTGGACTTATTAAGTAGTTAGTGTAACAAGGGCAAGGGCTACTTGTTTCTTTGGCTCAGCTAACCTACAACATTATTCTTGCTAATATGCTTCTTCTAGGAGTACTCCGGGAGCTTCAAATATTGCTATAACTTAGTCGATGTTGTTCAAGAAACGTTGTTCAAGAAAATAGTTGTTCATATTCAAGAAAATAGTCTATTGTTTGTATAGTACGAATCCTATAAACATGCTAAATAAATATGTAATGTAAGAAATATAAGATAAATAACTGAAGGTAAATAAATTTCAATCGCAAACATCTCCAACACCACGTTTTCGCATTGCACCACGAGCTGTACTGGCTAATTCGCTTTATATTGCCCTCCGTGAGTGAAAACTTGACAAACATTCACTGATGAATGGTTTATAAATTTTCCAACATCCAAACGCCAACAGTTTGGCAAGAAATAAACTATCCAATTGGGTTTTATACGAATGCGTACCGGTCCCATGCTGTACATTGATTTGCATGCCACTACACTAAGCTCTGCTCGATCACGTTCGGGATCGGCAGTTGTCAGAAGCACCTAATAAAACCGACCATTCTGGTTCGTAATTATTTTACCGTATGCTGACAAATGGCGAGTGTAAAAAGAAGGGAAACCCCTTCCCAAACTTTACCAAGGCTACGCGTGTCCTGCGAACGGGGACACTCGTAAACGTGTGCAGCGCACAGACCACGTACCGACCATCAAAACCGTGGGTCCGCAAAAATTAAAGCCACGGATATCAATTTAGTGGACTATAAATCTGACCAATGCCGGACTCCGGTTGGCAAACGCTGGACAATTTAACTTTATCGAACTGATGCGGGAAATGCAAACATTCGAAACCCATCACTCCTCCAGCTGCCGCAGCACGATGGAGAAAACGTGTCTTCGTGCAAAGCAAGGATGAGGACATGCTTTCGTTAGGGGTTTTATTTTATTTTATTGAGATACTATAAACCTTTTTTTTTTCAATGTTTGTTACTTGATTTAGGCTTTATTGTTGTGATAAAAAAAGAAGTGTATCCTCAACCAATTCCGTACAACTCTTACATTGTTGGGTACAGAATTTGAAGTAAAAATAGTGTTTCCCCAAGAGGACGTTCTATGCAGGTAAAGAAGATTTATTGAAATTTACTTTTAGCTCAACCGCCGGGTCCACTGCGAAAGGAAACTATTGGCAACTTTCCCTGACGTAGCGAGACCAGTCACCGTGTGGTACACCCGGTAAAATCCACAGTTGGCAACGACCACCTATACGCGGTCGACGTTGCGGAAAGACGAAGATTGACGGCTCGGCGCAGTGGGAGACACTGATTAATTTTGTTAATTTTGCTAATGAAGCGAGAAGAACCATTTGCGAAGCGAGCGACCAATTCCCGCACTAATTTGTGGCCACGTACGTCCTGGTGCCGCGTGCACCGCAGTACGCGTGATATTTATCTCACTTTTACCCGCCGGCCCAACGCCGAGGCGAAGGCTCCCAGTCCCAGTCGCTCCCGCTGCATTGGTTATTCATTGCTATTTCATCGCCAAAATAGGGCAATCCGGCCAAATGTCCATCCATGGCCCTGCTCTGTATCCTCTTCCCTCCCCCACCCCTCCCCGTTTTTGCCGGAGGTGGTAACAATCGACCATCATTATCATCAACGCTTCCGCTAGGCCGGACGGTTTAGCACAGTGAAATAGGGAGCTTTCCGAAGGGGGCAGCCGGCAGCAGTGGACGTGCTTGGGGACATCACACTCTTAGGCAATTGCACTTAGACCGACACGCTTACGTAAGGATTGGCACAAGCCCGTTGCGGATGTTGAGGGGGGTGTGGATTGTGGTAAAGGGGCAGATGGCCCGAGGACCCAATAGCTTATGAAAGTTTGATTTTACGCTTGACTAGCTATGGGAAGGGGAAAGGAAATGGTGATCCATTTCCTGAACCAAACGCTGCTCCTCTGTCACGCTGGAAAATGATAAATTGCAGCACTTGGGAAAATTTCACTGATGTGGTCAATACGGTGGACGCCCCAGCACCTACAAGGCCGGACAGGATCGATTCTCATGTGGAGCGCATCAAGGCCATATATGTATTATTATATGAAACCAATTAAAGGAGGAAGAAACAATTCTATTCCAACAAATTAATCAGTAAATTATCACGTTTCGTATGAAGCTCTCACATGCGTCAGCTTTAATTATCTTAGTATTGCTTTTTTAACATGATCTCTTGAAAAAAAAAACAGAAACAAGCCCTAAACAAAGAGGAAAAGGTTACTGCTTTTGAGCACACTGGATCGTTAATTTTTAATGTTTTCCTACACAAAGTTACCCTTTTCCAACTCTCGGGAGTTTCTCCCGTTCTCAGATTTGTTTAAGGTCATAGTTTAAAGGTCTAAATGTGTGAAAATGGAAGATAAAAAAGTGCCCGAATAATAAACCTTAAATGTAGACGAAATAACAAAATTCATGCAACTTTGCATTTAATGAAGAAATCTGACTGATAACGACAGTTTCATGTGAAGTATTTAAAGAAAAACACAAACATAAACTTACCGATGGGTTCGCCATACACCGTCGCATCTGCTCGGGCCCCCTGTAGGTGGGGCTGTATCGACCGGGAAAGCAGCTCGGAGTACTCATTTTCATTTTATCGGCTGACGGATAAACGGGCATAGTCATGCCGGTAAATTCGTCCTCCAGCTTTAACGCCTTGGAGGCGTCTAAAGGCGTCGGTGAGTAAATCTTGACGTCGTTGTAATGCACTGCGGACACGGCACGAAAAGGATTGATGCTAAGGATCGGTGCGTTCTGCCCGTCCCGACTGTCCGTATACGGCCAGCAGTGCGTGGAGCTGGTATACACTTTGTTATCTTGATGTTTCCTTCGCGTTGCGTTTTTTGTTTTTTGTTTATTCTAGTCTAGTAGTTCAATTTACCCTGGCCAGTATCGTGAGCGCGAGTTTGGTTTCTGCTCAATACACTTTACACACTCTGTTACACTTGGTTGCATACACGGTGTTCACTGGTTTTAAGTTAGTTAACTTGTCGCATTGTTTTGTGTGATCTGTAAAGAAAGAAGAAGGCAAAACAGAAATGCTATTAACGAATATGAAGTGTCCGCTTGAAAGTATCTCTATAGCCGTACTGTTCACACTTTTCATCGAATTCCTTCCAAATTCGATATATAGCTGATCATTAAGACAGTTATCAAATGGTGTGAAATTCATTATGCACCAAAAATTCAGGCCAATAATTAAAATTCATTTTTACCAGCACAAATGCAGCATGCTAAATCGAAGAACTGCGGAACCATAAATTGGATTGTTCGAGAAGTAATACTGCCCAAAATTCGCAAGTTAATTGGTTTTCAGCCCACATCGGTGCGGTATAATTTAGTGCTATCGTTAATTTTCGGTAAAAAACGTGCCGTTTATGGGACTCATATCGAACGCATCGGGAGCACATGCATATAGCTGCAGTCCGTACGAGCATCAATTGCACTCGCGTTCACATACCCGTCACGTACACACTACTGTACGCAGCAGACTTTATTGGAGAAATAAGAAACAAAAAACTCACTCACACTCATCCAAACCACAGAACACACGACACACGTCTGCATTTTTATGCACTTTTCGTGCAAAGCTTTTACTACCCCTTTTGCTGCTGTAACAATACTCACACCACACACACACACACACACACACACAGGGACACATTGGACAGGGCAAAGTTCAGCGGTTACTATGTTTCGTACGGTTGTAGCTCTTTCTTTTTTCCCCCCAAAACACATACCAACCAAGGCAAGGATTCGCGCTACCAACACTAACGCAACCCGTCGAGGTGCGAATGAACGAATTCGACACAATCACCATCAGCCCTCATTCCAACTGAGCCCCGCGTGTTGTTTGAGTTACGCTTAGATTTGTGGCCGTTGTCGCTTACCATCGAACTCTTGTTTTGTTTTTTTTTTTTGTTTCTCTTTCAGTTTTTTGTTGTGCTGTGTGTCGTTGTACCTCCGCCTGTGTCTGTGCCGATTTGCGCTCCGCCAGCAAACGCCAAACAGATTAATTATGGATGCATTTGATTAGGGGTCATGATTATATTAACCATGCTGTGGTCATTTTCGGTTGAACCAGTTACCGACGCCGTGCGCTGTAAACAACATCCTCGAGCCAGCCATGTCCGCCAGCACACAAGCACGTTGTGTGTGTGTGTGTGTGTGTGTGTGTGTAAATGTGAGAAACCTTCCTCTTTTTTTGTTTGCTTCCTCTAATAGCAACACTTCTGTTGGTATTGGTAAAGTTTGCTGCCACAATTTAGTTTGCCCATAGTTTCGTGTTTGCACAATTAACGTTCGCTCGAGAGCCATTGACGGAAATGCTTCACGCTGCCGGTGGGGGAAGCTCTAGCTCTATGCTTTCGAAAACATTCCTCGCAGGCACTGAAAGAACCGCGGGTGCGAGGCGTCTAATCAAAGTTTTCGACGGGCTTAGACAGGCTGGAAAGGAAAATTTGGTCTATAATGGAGTGCGATTCGGCGAGTGATAATGGTCTAAACTCTGGCCGCATTGTTCGATTGGCAAGGCGATGTTTACCGAGCGCTACGGATTACAGCTATTTATGCTGTCATATTATCGATGATTGGTATGAAAATGAAGAGTTTTTAGGGAAGAGCAGGGGAGGTACTTATTTTTTTTTCGAAGGAAAAAAGATCCAGTAAGGAAACTGAAAGGAGTGGATTTTGCTGAAAATTTAAATTCTTCAGAAGCAGAACGCATGTTTGTGCTTTCTCAAAAGTCATGGCAGGGGTACTCAAGAGACCTGGTAGGGAAATTTAGGTCAATGTGAATTTGTTCCAGGAAAATACTTCTTCTTATTTTTCTTCTTTATCTTTTTCTCTTTATTTTTTTCTTCTCTTTTTCCTCATCTTTTCATCAGATTATTTCAATAGAATCGTCTCAAACAGTTCCTGTTAGATCAGAGGATTATAATAGTTGATGTACACAAAAGCCCAAGAAAATGCCCAGGTTTGGTTATTATTCCTGTCTCTTTCTGAAACAGAGTGTCTCTGTTTATTACTGCTCATATTCCTGCATTTGTAGGCAGTTCCTTTAATTATCTATGTTGTTCATTCCAGTCGATATACCCAAGACCTTCACTGCTTGAACACCGATAGCTGTCTAGGATCCAATTAATCTCCAATTTAATGGATTCGAAATCAAAACCTGACCTTCTACACTAAGTCCAACTAGCTCTGTTTAATATTAGTTCCAATTGTGTTATCGGATGTATGATGTATCTCGAGACTGCTTCCCCTCAAGCAAAGGTTTGTTTGGAGTAATACATCTTCGACAGTGCGCGAAACTCATCACTTGCTAGTAGAGAGATGTCGCAAACTAGTAGAATTGATGCATAGCGAAAGATAGATACAGGTAACGTTGAAATAAACGTATTTTCACATAGAAATAAATGAAATATGGCAAATACGTCAAACAGTTTTGCATCCGTTTCAGAAAATTTCAATGTTAGAACAGGTTTTCCAAAATTGTGTTCACCATCACTGCTTGCCAAATGTGAAAATAGTCCTCAAACCTGCTCACGGCAGCAAATTCAACTAAATCCTGTCAACGCGCAAACCCTCAACCCCCAGGTACAGTCAAATCGTATGAATTTTAAAGCAGTACTTCCGCTAAACGACATCAACGGTCTGCTGCTGCCGGGGCCGCGCAACAACGAGTCACGTCCGATGCACTGCGCCCGGCCATCGACGTACGAGGTCCCCAGATGCGTACCGCGATTGTTTTGTACTACGCGGGTAGCCTTTGTATATTTTATTTCCCGCACAACTCGTTATCCTCATCGATAAATCTCAGGTCAAAAATGTCATCGTTCGCTCCCGGAAAACCGGCTACCGAATGTTGCGTATCAATGAAACAAACACGACCAAACGAACTGTGTATCCAGGCAGCACCCAGAAACGTACGAAACAGATTGAAAGCACCCGTTCGAATTGTCAAACAGTGGCCAAACCTTCGCGAAGATGAAACGGAATTTGGCCGTTGCTGTGGCTGACTCCATACATCGGAGCATCGGTTTCCATGCCGCAGGCAAACGCGGCTGGCACCCGGAACCGGAAGGTGAAACAGAATTAGTTCTGTTCCGCGAACCGAAGCTCGATTGCAAACTTCATGCACGCGCGTGCATAATCAATCATTTCCCCGGTTGGATGTGTGGAATTTTGTGTTGCTAAAATCGTATTGTATTTCCCTCCCCGTTCGTATTGGTTGTGATGGTGAGTAGAAATGTTCAACACACGATATAACACAGTTTAAGAATTTTCCTGCAGCAAACTGTAAAACATCCTGTACAAGTATTGAAATGTTGTTAAAACGTATTTATTCTCAACCAACGCCAATCTCGTGTAAAATGTATGATACCGTCTATCTACCCACCCATCACCAACAATACATTTGCTTTTGTCCATTAAAATAAATTTCTCCTTTCTATTATCAGTCTTTGGCTCTTTGTTCGCGAAATTATCTCCAGGTATGCTTTGTGCCTTCGAGGGCCGTACGTTCCTTGCGACGTACGTACCGTCAAGAAAGCACATACTCAAAAGGTGGAGCTTAGCGAACGCATTCGAACTACTACAGGGCCCGTACCCTGTTTTCCCATTGCATTGTTTTTCACTTTTATGGCAGCCAATTATGTTATGCTGCCGCGGTGGAAACAATAAAACCTCGTAAAAGAAACCATCTCCATCCCGACGCCCTCGCCCTCAATGCTTTTCACACGATTGGGGCGAGCATTTTGACGATAGCGTATGAGCTTTTTCTTACATTTACGGTTTCTCTCTATCTTTCTCACTCGCTGTTGGGTTGTACTGTTGGTACTGTGTTATGTTTGCGTTTTTGTTGCTGTTGTCTTACGGGGGTTTCCACCCCAAACGGTACAGAACTAGGACCAGGAATGGTCGCAATAACCGCGGCCAGCAGAACACACTGTACCACCAAAATGCATTTATCATCTTACAATTCCACCTTCTCGGCGTATCAGTGTGTGTGTGTGTAACCGGTAGGAAGTAACCATTGCACCGTTGAAATATGTTTATGGTCGGTACATTCGGTACACGTGTGGCCATAAATTCCTTTTTCGTACTTGTGTGCTCTTGGGCAGTTCCTTTTTTTTTGTTTCATTTTTTTGGCTTTATTTGTGGCTTTCTGTTGGAGATTTGTTTGAAGTGTTGCTATGCTAAGAAACAATGGTTTTATTCCCGTGAAATGTGTAGTTTCTTAAGACGATAAAGTGTTAGAAACATTATATGTGAATTCTACGATAAATTGTTATTATTTCTTGATTGATTAATCAAATTTTTTGTTGCACCATGTAGCAATTTCATGAATTGTTTAAAAAAAAACCAAAAATTGTGTAGGTTTTTTTTTATTAAACATCGAAAAAAGATAGCTCTGTGTATCATTTCAGACAGTTTCACCCAACTATATTTATTTTTCTACAAAAAAAATCGCGCCCAATGTATCATGTCACTGATATTTACCCACGGTAATCAATTTCCAATAAACTAATGCAGTCTAACCGTGCAGAAGTAATTATGGTTTGCATGTCGAGCAAACATTGCGGCCCCTTTTGATGAGTTTGTGCCTGCCTGCAATCAGCGGAAACGCAATACTATCTATTTTATTTGGCAGCCCACTGTTTGATCAGTAAAGCGATCGAGTTTTTTGTTTTATCGTCCTTTCCGTTCCATCTCTCATCCCGTCCGCACAGCCTGTCATTTCAAATTAGCGCAGTTTTGTTTGTCGTTGCTTTAACTCCATGCTGGTATTAAATAAACGGACGCCAACGGGTATGATGGCATGCCCCGGGTACCATTCCCCAATGGAAGCAGCACCCGAAACAGGCAAGTGGGAAATCGCTTCGTTTTTTGTTTGCCTCATCAGAACCCCTTTTACCGCTGCGTTCAGGTGAACAAAAAGCACTAATAAAACTGAGTGAAAAACCACTCGCAAATATTAGCTCATTAGCGAAATGTTCAATCGGTTACGTAAGCCTCCATTTTCCATTGCGCGAAGTCCATTTCCCTTTTGGCGCCACGCATCACGTTCGCCCGCCCGCCCGCCCAGGCGAACAACTATAGCGGTTTCGCGAAGGGATGGCAAATTTAAAAGCATAAGCATGGCACCGAAAAAAGTATCAACCAGCGCAAAAGTACAATTGTAATAGAGACAAAAAATTATGTACTCTACCATTCAGTGGGGGGGTTGGAAGGCGGCACGGAACAGACCTTTCGCGGCTCTCTCCCTTTTGTGTCAGCAGGGACGTGATTTTGTACTCATCCGATTGGGACTCTGGGTATGTATAAATGAGTAGATGTAAGCGGCCCACCGCTTGTCGCGCGTTCAGAAATGCATAAATTATCGCTATCCAAAAGGAACGACACAAAAAAAAACATGCGCGCACACACACACGGAAAGGAAAATAGAAAAATCTTGCGCTCTTACGCCGTTGTCATCATTCGTTGCCGTCGTCTTTGTCGGTAGTTCAGCCCGTTTGCCTATGCTGACTCCCATGCTTTGTGCTTCAATCGGCAGCTTTTTTTCCGCCTCTTCCCGAACGCGAATGCTGTGACCCTTTGGAACTCCCTCGACCCCAAGCAGGCCTGGGCTGGGCTTTAAGTCGCCAGCACCAGCAGCAGCAGTGTGGCGCAATGGAGCACGCGACGGGGGAAAACGTTTAGGATTAAATATTCAGCGCCGTAGTCAGATTCCACCTTTAAAGTGAACACCGTGGCACACATCTATAGTACGCCACTTGATACGTGTGTGGTGCTGGATCAAAGTGGCGTTTACGCGATTGCTAAGAAGTTGCGAAGGTGGTATTTTCTTTCTTTCCCTTCTTTTTTTTCTTTATGTTGGTGTTTAAATTTTAACGGGCTTACGATTGTTGCAAATCGTTCAGGGAGGCGAACGAACGTTAGAAATATTAGGTGCGGGGTTTGAAACATACACCGCTGCATATCATAATAATGCGGCGTAACAATATTTCGTAACAATGAATCTATCTTTCTTTAAAACACGTTACAAAGTTACTTCTTCTGTGTAGTAGTAACCGAGTCCGCTCTATATAAGCTGCCAAGACTTATTAGTATCACGCTGCCAATGGTAATTCATTCCTTGGTACGGTCCCGGTTGGTAATCGATATCGTTCGGTCTTGTTGGAGCCGACGCTTCTATAGAATAGACCGGCCCATTGGTTCATCATATGGTGTACTAAAACACATTTTCTGCATCTTTGTGTTTTATTTTCTCCACGTTTATTTAATTGTGTTGGTTATGTTTTTTTGTATACTTTATTTAACTTCTTTTTCTTCTACACATAGAAAGATACGAGCTTTCAAGATTTATGAGGATTATTAGATATTAAATTTATCGGACAAGCAGTCGACTAGCCGAGCAGTCTTGTTCCGAGGAACCAAACAGAAGGGCTCTCCTTTTAGGCCTTGCAAGATTCGAAAAGCTATCCAACAGACGAAAAGGTAGAGTCTCTTTGTAACATCTGTTATGTATACTCAAATTATCCTTTAATCGTAAATACTTTCACAACTCAACACTCTCTCTCTCTCTCTCTTGTTGGCCTGCTCACGGTCAACAATAATTCTCCAGGATGCTCGGTCCCTGGCTGCAGCCTCCCATCCATGCAGACTCAACGATCGCAACTCAACACACCGTTGCAAATTCAGAGGGCATTGAGGGCATACATTTTGTAGACTTAGTTCCAAGTTTTTGATCAAAAATATGTTTAAATTTTATTGTAGACATGCCTGTTAAAAATGTAATATTGATTATGGGGAAAATTTTTGGAATATGAATTCTTTCGCGGACCATGTCTTTTAACGCCACGGGCCATAAGTGGTCCGTGGGCCACAGGTTGGAGACCACTGCCTTAAGGAACCAAGTGTATTTACTTGGCATCAACAGTAAACAGAACGTTCCTGGAATCATATCCTCAAAAAATCATGGACACGGACACATCCTTTGAATATCCTTTCAACTTTTTGAATCTTAATAAGTGCACGTAGTAGTATGTTTGTTCAGTTATATCTCTTTGCGTAAATTTCTACATTTTGGCTGCAAAAATGTTGTTCGAAGCATTACCTTGAAAATAACTTCTGTCCAAGTTATTGGCCTTCTACGTAACATTGTTCGTTAAGAGACATTAGCGTTCAAACTGCGTCCTCACATTGATACATTACTCTCCGATTTAGATAGCTATCTGCATAAGGGTCAAGTGAGGCGTCATTTAACTCTGATGGAGCACATTCAGCTACGCAAATTCATCTCAACAATGCTTCCATTTGTAACTGTTTTCAGTAAGACTACATATGTATTATTTACATTTCTGCTACTACACTTGTAAGTTTTACCCAAATTAAGCTAATTCGTCTAGCTTCGTTCAAAACTAGTCGCAATCATTAACTACTAACAACTGAAATAATTGGCACCGGGCCCTATGCGCACTTAATCAACATCCCAACATATGAATGACAATTGTGTTGCCCTTTTCCCCCCTTAACAAGCATTACACCTAATTAGTGTTTGTGCGCATATGCTACTGTGACCCACGACATAATCAACTTAAAAGTATTCAGCTAGCTAATTCACTTGGCTTAATTAGAACCGGTTGAGAGATTACTTTGTCTATCGAACGTCAACCAGAGTGCCCGGTGTACGGTGACAATGCCCATCTTCAGCACGCCTACGGCATAGGTACGGCACGGGCCACATGAATGACAAATTATTATGATAAATGGCACACCTTTCCTTCCTGTCCTCGTGTGCATGTACGGTACAACGCATACAGCTACACAACTGTCAATTGCATTTGGAAATGGAATCAAATTGTATGTTCGTGCTGCAGAAAGGCACTCTTTGCTACGATTGCTACGGAACCCAAAGGCGACGGAAAGTTGCATGGTAAAAGAGCCAGAACCGCAGTGCCCAGAGCTCGGGAAGACATGCAGGCACACAAAGCTTCGTGCCTTCGAGGCGATCGATATTGTTGGGGCCACGTCGACATGTTGGGTAGGGTTGGTTTATGACGGAGTGCTTACTTTCGTAAGCTACTAATAAACGTACACCAAGCTGCTGCCCCCTCCCCACGTGCGGCGGGGTTTATGATTGGACAGTCGTTCGTAATAATCACCGGCAACTCCTACCGATGGTACACGTAAAAATAACCGAATGGCTGTAATGAACATTTACAAAGCCTACATTAAATTCGGTCTCCCTGTGTGCCGTTGTGTCTGAATAAAGCTTTCCCCATAAGGCTGCACGATTTGTACTCCATTTTCTATTCCTGCCTGCCCTGCCAGCCGGGCTGAAGTGTTTGCTCCCCCAACAGCCAACTGTGTGTTCGAGTGAATTGAGCTCACCAATACAGCCGTACGTTTGACGGAGCTCCCAACAGCTTAGAACCTGAAGGTGGGTTGGAGGGGGTGAAGATTCTAGGGATCAAACACACACACACACACACAAAGACACATACCGTGAAAATGTTGCATTTTAGTGGAAAAGGTAATTATTTGCTCACGAAGCGAAGGTGGCGGTGGAGTAGGAAGCAGAGTTAAGAGAGGGAAAGGAGTATTGATCATCAACACCGGAACGGCGAAAGCTTTAACCCCCTCCCCTCTTCATGGCAGGAATGGGGACGGATTTTCAGAGAAAAACACCCTTTCCCCATTCGCTGCTCCCACCGCTATGATTGTTGGAGCTGGACGTGGCAAGCAGATGGTGCGCATGTCCGGAACGCACGAGGACACAGCGACATGATGACACATTCACCATTGCCACTGTTAGTACATCCACTGTGCCAGCGCGCGAACACACACACACACGCACACACTTATACAATCCGCCTGAAAGCGGAAAAGGATTTAATGCCGAGGCCGATCACCGAGCAAAAAGCAAAGGAGGTAAATCGTGCATCGGAAATGGAAATGTTTCGTATGCGAAGTGACACGGAAAACTGCCGTTTTAATTATGTGCTGGTGCCATCTTTAACGCGCTGCCGCATCTCACATTCACGGCGAATGGGGTAAATTTGGCGCGAGGTTTTTTGTTGTTTTCAAATGAATTGAATTTGCATAACCGTGAGCGATACTGTTTTGAAATGGTGATAAACAGTACGGCCCTTAATAAAGTGTACGACGTAAAGGGATGTTCTGTTAAAATGTACAACATCGTGTTAAGTTCTGATATATTTTAAGGACTTTAATTTATCTTTAAAAGTCCTAATCTTATCGAAACCCGAATCAAATAGTAATGCAACCAACAGGAAAAATGAATAATCTGCCAAAAAAATAAAAATGATGTCCACCTCGATCTATCCTCGAGAAATAACATACAATTGCAAAATAAATTGCTATCACCTTAAACATTTATTAACTTGACGGAATCATGTGAAAATATAGGATCATTAGGATGTAAAAAAGACAAAAAAATCTAAACTGAAAAACACTTGTGTACAGCACTAAAACAATGCCGATGATATTACAATCGAATGGTAACAATGGATATAAATAAATATAAACTAACCCGAGCATGTTTACTTTCGTTGTCTTGTTTTTTTTATGAAGAATTGAAAAAAAGCTTTTCCAACAACAACAACAACAACTGCAACAAAAAACAATAAAAAACACCATTTGTTTTCCAATCCCTGTTTGCATTCATATGATGATCTCAATTGTACAGCCGAAGTTCAAACACATCTGTGGCCCTTCTCCAGCGTGATGATCGTTACACCGATCTAATTGAATTATGGTCATTGTGGAGTGAATGACAAATCTGGTTTAGATTCAAACTACTCAACGGCAACGAATCAGCAAAAAAAAAGAACCCATCGCACACACGCTTATATGGCTAACCCTGAATTTATACTGCTAAACCTGTTGCCAGCGTCCAGCGCGTCGCTTGGTTGAATTTATTAAACATTTATCATTCATTCATCATTCAGCGAGCATTTATTGAGGGTTTTGCGGTTAAAACCATTGCAACGCCTCGGACAAACGCGCTAACCCGCACATCGTCCATTCGCAGATCGAATTTATTGCAGTTTAGGTGGGTTAGATAAGCGTTAAATCGTTTGCACGCATCACTGTAACAAAAAACAATGCACTCAAACCCATTCTACCCACAGATCCTAACTGAAATAAACTGTTGTGTGCTTACAAATTAACAGCTCTATAGTGAAAAAGGTAATTCTTGATGGTTTCCTCAAAAATAATGTTTGTTGCAGCAAATAATAATTATGAGAAATCCATGTGTATAATCTTCAACATGAGTTTTACCCTGAGCTCAGTAAAATACTAGAGCTTATATAAAATTGACTGTAGTTACATTGAAGCTTGTTATTGGCTGTAATAAAACCATGCGAAAACTCAAATTCAATGTTCAATACATTTGTTAACAGCTCAGCGGGAACAGTGTCTAGTTTAATCGAATGTAAAACGTGTTTGCGCTTATTCCACGTACAAGACAATACAATTTCAACATTTTAAAAAAACATTCCAAGTCTTCAGGAAAATGTACCTTGCAATTAAAATGAAATAAGCAAGTTAAATGTAGAACAACATCATTCGATAGGGATCACACCAAACAGATACATTTGCTGGCCAATTCTCTTCACATTTGTCCCCATTCGCTTTAGTTCACCCTTTCATCAACTGTGTACGCAACCGACACGTGTGTTTATTTAAGGTAATTTGAGTGCAAATACAAACAAGGATGTTATAGTTTTTTTTTTTTTAACTGTTGTTCCTACTGTCGTTGAGAAATAACTAATCACAGCGTAGCGTTCAATGAACACTAATGTAATATATACCCCGTGCGGTTATCTTACATCAAATGATAAATATGGCTTAAACGCATGTATTTTGTCCCGCGTTTTTTTGAGACTATTCACTTCTTTTGTTTAACAAAACTGCACTTTTAAGCGGCACAACACGATATTTACCGGGAAATCGATGTGTTAACAAATAGCGTAATTAATAGCACAGTGCCACCAGCAGCTAATTGTTTGATTTTAAAATGATGCAACATGATTTTGTATTGTATTGTATTGTTTATTTAAAAAAAGGTAGTGAATTGTTTCTTTAATGTGAACATTTGGACGATCCCGTCGTATTCCATACATTTGAAGTCGTTTCAATATGAATATCTTTTTAAGGTGAACATTCTCTAAGTTGTATATGCGATTTGGAAGCCCAAATTCTCTAAGATAAATGATAGTTCACAAAATATTGATCAAAGGATGACAAGTTTTCTCATCGATTCTTGGATACTTCATAGCAAGCACCTTCATTAGTTTTCCTGAACATGAATATCTCTCTAAGCTGCTCTAAGTTCCTTGAATATTCATATTTTCACAGAGATTTCACTGTAGTTGGGTTCTGAGAGGTCGGTAGTTGTGAGATTTAAAAAAAACCCGTTGAAATAAATTATATTGCATTGTAATTAATACACTCTTTTCGTCTGGTTGGTACAATAGTATTGTAGTTATTACTTTAAAAAACTCAACGACAAACGAATAAAATCAGACAACTCACTAAATATGTATGTAAAAAAAACTATGTAAGTATGTATGTAAATGAAAGAATGAGAAACAAATGAGTTAAAAAAGAAGAGCTCTTAAATTAAAAAAAAAACTTCTTCATGTTTAAAATTTCATTTGTGGTTAAAATCATTGTAATAGTTTACACTAATTGAATAAATAGCAAAATTTAATTCTTTAAAAATAGACCTAATAAACGAATTATTGGTTTATATCATTTCTAATTCGTACCGTCTCACCACATCTCAGACTGATCATCCGATACATCAAGAAACTAACTCATTTATTTAATGCCGACGCTATCGCATAATACGTAAGACATTATCAACTTGAACCTTGCTGTTGTTTTTTACAATATAATAGAGTAACATTTACATTTTTTGCAGCGTGCTTTTTCAAATATGACACCTTGAATTTTCTTCTTGTGTCGGAAGTAATATATACCTACGGCAAAACGGATTATCCTGTTATACCTCTTTGAGCACACTAAATCACATTCATCAACAACTACTCAGTAATAGCACACGCCAATATGTTCAACAGAAACACGTGTCCACAAAACATTTGATTTTAATATTTTTTTTGCAAAGAAGTTTCGGACAACATGTGACAGTCAACTTAGATACATAATGCTATTTGCAGAGGAGTGTATCTACATTTCCTAGATGATTGCAGCCTGAAATTGTGTATCCAAATGTAACTTCATTTCTTATATCAATTCAATTGAATTATCAATTGTCTGTATTCAAGATCACATTGACAGCAGAGGTTACAACTTTCGCTGCTTCATTTTTGTTTTCTGTAGGCAATACAATCAATCAATCACATAAAAACAAACTACACTTTTAGCTTAAGTTCACCACACTGTTAATGTGCAAACTGTTCAGTAATAACCCACGTTGTCACTCGAAATGTTCTACCAACGAACTCTTTACACCAATGTGCAACTCCGTACAATATCACAATTCACCATTTGCAGTAACCACGAATAATCCTGAATCCCTAATCTTTTGACATAGGATATCCATCGGGTCCACAGCCGCGGCAAGGCAGATTCACAATAGACGGTGCTTGTATCGCCATGCAGCACCATCGGACGTGGAGTGAAATTTAAATGAAATCCTGTCCACAACAATACGGTGCGCTGTGGGCGAATGTCCGGAAACGTCAAACCCGATCCCGCGCCAAACGTCAACTCAAAAACGGAATCGATCGATCGACCTGCTCCGTATCGTTATGCGGAACAACACACACATTTAACGCGCGGATTAGCATGGTGGAGCATGGAAGAAGGTGGCGTTGGGGTTGGGGGGGGGGAGGAGTGCAATGGGAATTCGGGAACACAGGCACGACAATAGAAGGATACGCACGCGCACCAGCACTGATTGTAGTGGCCATAGTTCCCGGACACAAATCATTCGAGATTCGTTCGTTTTGCACTGTTCCTTTCTTTGTTCCTTTGTTATTTTTTTTTTAGTTTAACAATGTCCATCTGACTCAACCTTTCAGGCTTACTTTAGCCCCATATTAGCGATTAATTGTATCCTTTTCTTTTCGTTTAAGCGCGATAGGTTGCGGCCGTCACATTGCTTCCAGCACGTACCTGGCTTTTATTATCACTGCAATAGGTAAAGGAAAGCAAACACGTGCATACTGAAGAACCAACACACACACACACACAAACAGTCCAATAATGCGCCCGTGACACTAAAATTTAACTGCCTCAAGAGTGCGATCACACACGCAGCACCGTACGCCGAATTCCGACGCCTGACAAAACGTTACGCTGTCAACAAAAACTTCCTGTAATCGGCCTTGCCCGCACGGACACCGTCTTCACGGTACCGTCATGTAGCAGAGGACTGGTGCGTTGTTGTCATCCGCACGACGCATCCTTACGCGTGTGCTTACCGCCAGACCGCAACCTGCGAGAGCAGTTGAAGCGCCGCGATTGTGACGCAAAGACAAAAGCGCACACACACTCACGCACAGCCACACTCACAACACACTGCGCGTAGCAATCCGTGCGGTAACGGTAGGAATTCCCGAAAACTTCAATCCAAACCCGATAACACGATTGTTGCAACTGAATGTAATTTTCCGCCTTTCGCTGAGGCGTACCGCAGCAGCAGCAGTGAGGGAGCAGCACACCGAAAACACAACAAACGCACGGAGGAAGCGAAGGGAAAGCGGTGCAAGCACTCCCTTCGCACGAGGGAGGACAAAACCCGCTGGCAGGACATTCGAACACACATACACACAGTACCAGTAGCAGCAGCAGCAGGCAAAACCAGACGGAACACACAAAACACGACGAACGGACGAGCCCCTCGGTCGGTGGAGGAAACGGGAGGGGAATACAGGGGTTGAATTGTTTCTAAATCGTGGGTTTCCGGGGGGGTGGTGGTGGGAGTAAAGGAGGAAGGAAGGAAGGAAGGGGTGAAGAATTGAACGGAACGATTGGTCGGAAAAACGGTGGCGGAAAAACCGGCCCGCCAGGGGTGGTGTACGGAAGAGCAATGCGAGAAAGAGACGATAGGAAAAAGGGACGAGAGAGAAAACTATTGCCACCTTCAGTTTCGTCCAACTGGAGGGGTAACGAGGAGAGGGGCAGGGAGGTCTTTCCCGTGCTGGAAAAGGACGAAATATGGTGCTAAAAATATAAAGTACCGCACCACACTCCCACCTTACGGTGGGGAGGATTTCCTTCCCAATGTTGTTGTGGAAATAACCTCTCCCTCCCACCCCTTCCACTCAACCGGACACAACAATAGGCGGATGGAATTGAACGCTTTCAGTTCGGAATTAAACGTGAAGCCGCGCTGCTCCAAAAACAACAACAAAAAAGGAATACGAGAGAGAGAATAGTTTTCCCACCCTTCAGCTCCACTTTCCCTCCCAGCAACGTGGAGAAAGCAACGCGTGTGTGTGTGTGTGTGGCAGTGAGCAGGACAGAAGATCGCATCGGCGGCAAAACAATCAAAGGACACAGTGTTGTACCCCGCCTGCTGGTATGGGTTTTATTTTCCACCTGATTTTCCACCAGCCTCATGCAAAATAGTGGCCACGTGTGTGCGTGTGTGCGTGTTTATTTGCTGCCCAGGAGGTTGTGCAAAGGGTGGTAGCTGGGCACGAAAATATTTATAAGTAGGCGTTGCTAAAAGGACACTCGCTGTGGGTCGCGCACGTCGCGCTGTGCTGCTCTCACTACCGCACACGAAAGAGATAGCCCCGAGCGTCTGCCGAGCGTGATGAAAGAGCGCGCGTGCAAAGGAACGCACCATCCTTTGCTCCATAAACCAATGCACGAAAGGCGCGTAGCGCAAGGGTGCAAGCGTGCCGGCAAAGGGAAGGTTTCGCCGCGCCTGGCGCAGTGCGCATGAGCTGCTGCACAAACCGAAAGGATTCCGGTACCGCAACTCTCACTCTCTCGCTCTCACTCTCTCTCTCTCTTTCTCACGAGCCACAACCATCCGCTTCACAAGCGCAATGGCGCCCGCTAAAACCCCTTTTGTTTGTCCCGCTTTCAGCACGGATCCGCCGCACGGACGGACGGTCGCGGCAGGTTCAATCGCGCGAAAACATCGTCCGTCCGTCAGAACCGTCGGCATCCGGTCGCCGGGGACGAAGAAACGGGAGCGCCGCCAGACCAGGGAAAAAAGGACGCTACACGGACGACGGCAAATAAAACGATACACGGCGGCACCCAAGCGCTGGGGGTCTGGGACACCCAAAGCGACCAGAAAGGGGAGCAAGCGGGGCGAAATCTGTTCGATTTCGCTTCACATCACATCATATCATTGTGCGGAACGGCTCTCTCTCTCTCGGTTCGATGGCACGGTGGAGGAGGACATGCGGAAATGCCGGTGCACCGCCATCATTTCCGCGTGTCGCGGCCAGAAGCAACAAAACACGGCAGAAGCGGGGAAATGAAATGAGATGACAAAATGATTGGTCGGAATGCATATTTCAAATCTTATGCTAATGAAAAATAAAATCGTGAAATCTATCCCGGCCGTCGGGACGGGGCGGCCATAATGGGCGCGAGAGAGGGAGAACCCTCCGCCGTATTGGAGTTGGAAACGTTGGGGCTCATAAATGGACGAGCGGAAAATTCGATGCGAAAGCTGAACGACGACAACGGGGAAAGGTTGTGCGGATCATCTTTACCTTCCCCGCCACTTCCACCACCGCCACTGACGGCCTCTGACCAGGGAGGTGCCATTAGGATGTGGACCTCATCACAGCAACCCATCGAACGGTCATTTCGAGCAACCGACCCGGCGGAGGGAAGTGTTTCCGACGGGTTATAGGTTGTTCGGGTTATAGGTTTCAACTTCTTTTTTGTCAGGTATCGTTCAGAAATCCGATTCGGAACCAAGCACCGTTCGAAATGGCAGAAGCAATTCCATCTGCTTGGAGCCGTTTAGTGGAAGCAAAACACCGACGGGTCGGACCGGGCAGTCGGATTTGGCGATGGAATTGAAAGGAGATAAGATGGAGCTTGAGAATGTCTTATTTTCCGGGTGGAAAATTAGACAAAAAAAAGCAAAAATCGAAGTCGTTTAATCCTTATGCATGTTGCTGTTAATTTCGGCTTTAGTTTAACCGTGTTCAAAGTGTGGCATCAACCGTCCATCCTGAATATAAAAAAGTGTAATATAATTTGATTGAAGTTGCTTAATAAATGGAAATTTAAAAAAAAACTAATCAATTTGTTTTAAATCAGTTCCAAATATAAAAACTCAATTTCTTTTTAATCCTTCTTAGCACTCAACAATTTTCAATAGAAGAACTTCATTTTTTTAAATAGTAATATAACAAACGCAACCAAAAATGTTGGTTTAGTGTTTAGAGAAAGATCAATCCACAATAGTCACGCGAAATCCTTACCAAATGCCAAAAAAACACACGATCTTTCCTCCACCGGAAAAGAAACGTATTCCACCTCCCCGCCCCGAAACGGGAGCGAAAAAAAATGGAAAACTGCATGCCCACCACGGAGACACAGACACGGAGGACCATCGTAGGACTAGAAACCGTTTTTCCAGCATCGTAAATTTTCATATTTCATGCACTGTGGAAGGTTGACGCTTGCGGTTAAACGGTTGATGACACCCCGACACCGATGCTTTCGATGATAGTTTGGCCCACCGTTTCTTTTTCTTTTTTTGGCACTGGCTGGCGGAGAGGGATGTAGCTGGCTCACAAGCGCAGCAAAAAGTGGTCGCCCTTAGAAGAGGCCAAAACCTTGTCGCTAGGAGGAGAAGAGAGAGTGGCGAGTGGCCAGAAGCGAAAGAAGAAACAACAACAACAACAGCAACGTACACAACTAAGCAACCAAGCAACCTATGCAATTCGCCACGTCGCCATGTGTAGTAGAAAACACGTGTCTCGTGGTTTGGCCGTGGCAAACGGACTACTAGATGCTGCTGCTGCTGCTGCTGCTGCTTCTTGCTGGTGCGTGTGCTTCCAGGCAGAAGCAGCATCATCATTGGGCAGAAGAAGTTTGAGGCTGATGTGATGGAAGCGAAAATAGAAAGCAACACCATGCCATGTTTTCCGCGTTCCGTGTCGGCAGGGGTTTTGCTACCAGACATGGAGGAGATACGTTGCTGAATGTGTTCAGATTTTGGTCTTCGACTTTGATTTAAGCGATCGCGTACGTTTTGCGTAAATAAGGCGTCCTTTTGCTTGGTTTTTTAACGCTTACTGCAAAACTTGAACTTCAAGAAAGTACGGCAAACTGAGTGATTCTGTACAGTTTTCATCGTAGAGCTGAGCTTTACGATTAGCTCAGGCACATCGGCTGCACATTACAATATTAATCTTAAAATTTAGAGCTGATTTCATAGATCGTTGCCTTTTAACCCCTTTTCGACCCCTTTTCCGAAATGTCCTCCGCTGAACTCACATTAGCTTCACATACATCCCGGATGGAAGCAAACCAATCCCACAGGCCACAAATAATAATTAAACGAATATCGCCGGATCATACACCTTCACACATGCGATCCGCGCGCTTGATTAGATGTCTTTGGGAGGAGGTCGCCAGCCCGTACTTACCGGAGACACAGCCATGAAGAAGCGTACCGTCGCCGCACCGACGAAAGTTGTTCCATCACAGCTAATAATGTTCGATCATTTGCCGCGTGTCTTAGTGCCGATAAGGCCACAAGCATCACTCAACTGGGAAATTACGCGCGCCACAAGCAGCGCACCGTTGCCAGTAAAACTTTGCTTGAATTTTTAATCAACCACCGACGCGAGCACCACTTTCCTCGGCGGGCGGAAGATACTTGCTCCTTCGTCCTTTGGAGTTTCGCTAGTGTGCTAGAGTGCCGTCGCCCTTTTCACCATTGTTGTTATCGCAACACCAACGGCACCGACTCACTCGTCTTGTCTTGTCCTAATTTAATAGAAGCAGTAAGTTTGTTCCGTTGTGCGGCAGTAGACACTGCTACGCGAACGTGCTCGGATGGAAAGGCAACAATGTGACTCACGATATTACGTTCGATTTGGATTTTTTTTGCACGATTACAAAATACGAAAATAGTTTAACTCGTAGCACAGCGAGCCTTTTCAATCCCGACGGAACGAACCGTGTACAACAACTGCTGTCGTCCCGACACCAACACGCAGCACGTGGTGATATGTACTAAGCACTACTTCCTCGCTACCCCGCGCTGCCATTTGTGCTTGATTTGCTTAACGGCAACCATATTTCCTTCCTGAGCAGTGCCGCTGAACCGGTACGGAACGCGCAGTAACACAAGAAGATGGAAGATGGTCGTCGGGAGGTGGTGCGAAGCGCATTGCTTAGTGCTCGCGTTCAGATTTATTGATTTTCTTGCCTGCTTTTAGTATGGCAGGTGAAAAGTTCACGGTATACGCGGCGAACGGCGGCTCTCGTATTTGTAGGCATATGGCCTCATTTGACTTACGCGCACGGTTGGTACTTGGATGGTAGAGCGAGGAGTTACATATGAACTGCACGCAACCGTCCGCTCCTCCGGTGGGATGTCCTTACGCTGCTCTCCTTCACCCATTCCCAGAGTATGCGGCGGGCTGCTATGATGGATGGTGTTGCTACTTCCCCTCCAAGCTGTCACAGTATTGGTGACGTAATGGCAGCAAAGTACAGTGACGTACATGCTGTATGCAACACCTAATGGCGAAGGATGAAAAAGATTTAAATAAATTGAACACTGAAATTTGCATACTTGAGGTAAGATTGTTTAAACAAGTCAGGAAATTATATGGAATAATATGTAATACAAATAGGGGCGGTCCCGTGGTACAGTCGTCAACTCGAACGACTCAATAACATGCCCGTCATGGGATAAAGCCTAGAATGGACCTCTCCCCGTAGCAAGGACCATAGACTATTCGGCTGCGTGGTACTGGATTAAGTCTCGAAAGCCTGTGTATAGGCCGGCATGTCCGCGTAGGACGTTTACGCCGTAAAGAAGAAGAAGAATATGGATCCCAGGCAAAAGGTTGGCATGGGAATAGGGGAACGTCTCAACGACGTTCAATTACGAACAATTTCGGACAGTGTTCAGTGCTTCAATTAATTATGAAACCAATTATTTCACTTAGAATTCTATGTATTTTGCAAAAAATATTCAGTTTTACATTTATCTTACGCACTACATAGTATCCTTATCTGCCGGAGACGAAAAAAAACCCTCTAACAATCGTACATTAATTACACGTTGTTGAGTGTAATAAAAGAGCGAGTGTAACTGCTGACAGTAAATACATCAAAATTATACTTTAACAAGAATTTAAAAGGGATGAAAATTAAAAAAAACTTAAATTTGTTGTTTCGCTGGTAGATTGCAAGAGCGATTCTGTTGGTACCCGGTTATAGTGTGATTAGAAACACGATGCCTTACTTTTCTGGAAATAGATAAATTCCAAAAAATCGGGCCATGCTGGAGGTTGGAACTGGTACAGTAAAGCAATGCTGAATTTCATTAACCGGCTGGTTAACTTGGCTGGTTTTTAAAGTGTTACTATGCTGTACAACATATACAGCACGGCAGCGCGCATTGCCCTTTTCCTAACATGTCACTGTCAACGAGCGAGTGTAAGTCAAGGAGATAAAACTGTTATCAACATTCTCCCGCTACCTCCCTTTCTGGCTCTTAAGATATACATAAATCTATGTACCTTTTAGTGTAACTTTCTAAATCCTACCACGAACCAATACCCCGCCCTACTCATCATCCTGCTCGGCGGCTGCCTTTTTCGCTTTGGATTTTTTATTCTTTTTTGTCGACGTCGGGGTCTCCTCCTCCGCCGCGGCGACACTATCATCCATCATGCTTTCTTCGGCCGCTCCTTCTTCCTTGTTCTTCTTCTTCTTTTTCTTCTTCTTTTCGGTCGAGGGTTCTCCCATTTCCGGCTCTATCTCCTGTAAGAAAGACGAAACAAATTAAGGTTACATAACAACTCCCAAAACTGATGTAATTATTTAAATAGTCCTGGCTTGTTGCGTTCACCTACCTCAATCTTCTTCTTTTTGGGCGAAGGTGCATTGGCCGCTTCATCCTCGGCCTTCAGCTTCTTAGACGAGGTGGAAGGAAGCGTACTGTCGGTGGCGACCTTGAACGTTTTCACCTCGCTGACGGCGTGGAACTTCTGCAGCTTAGCCTTCGCCTTCACGCCCGACAGCCGCTTGTTGTTGCCCTCCTCCAGCATGCGAAGCCTCGTTTCCAGCTTCGCCCTGTGGTCAATGCCCAGCTGCATGGTCACATCGTCACCGAACGCGTCCACACGGGTGGCCAGCGAAGCCTTCGCGGCCAGCGATCGCGAGATGCGACCCTTGTTTTTGATGCTCGCGGAACCGACCATTCCGGCATGGAAGATCAAACCGTACTTGGGTGTGTCCTTTTTGGCCTTGAGCGCACGGAACAGCGCCTTTTCCGCACCTGTGGAGGGGGAAGCGTTATTATACGCATTTTGTTGGAAATTGTGAAATATTCTTCCCATCACTTACCCAAAATCTGAAGCGTGGAAGCAGGATGCTTCGCCAGATTGACCAAGGAGCCCGAGTGAGCGATCAACCTAGCACCGACCTGCTCGCCCACCAGCACAGTCAAGTTCGGTGCCATGGCCATCATACGCGCCTTCAGATAGTCGGCCAGATGGGTGCGATATTCAGTGATCGAGATGATCTCATCGCACAGACTTTGGATGTTGGTGATGTCTTCTTCCGAGATTTCCGTGCCTGCAATATCGCACAAAAAAAGAATCCCAATTAGTACAGTACACACGAACGATTAGAAGGGGGAAAAAATCACTTACCCATCGAAATTTCAGCCGCTTCCTTCACTTTCTGCTCAACCTCTTCCATCAAAATATCGGACAAATCGGTATCGGCCATGTTTTCACGCATTCCGACCAGCTTGATGGTCTTCACGTACGCTACGTTGTCGGTCAGAATCTTTCCTAGTTCGGGGAAGTGCCAGCCGTACCTGAGCCACAAAAAGCAAATTGATTTAGTTCCACCTTCAGTCGTGGACAGTTCAACCGATTGCTTACCATTCCCGTACGCGCATCATGTAGTTGTTCAGCTCCTTGTCCAGATCGTCCAGAAGGCACTGTGCCTGCACGATCATTGTATCGATCTTGTCGGGCGAGAACTTGAGCTTGTAGCGAGAAAGCGAATGGGCCAAACCGAGCGACATGGCCGTCATCTCCTTCTTGGGCAGCCCGGAGAGCAAGCTTTCCGACTGCGTGCGGATGCAACGCATCAGCTCCTGCACCGACGTGTTGGCCACGCACTGCAGCGACATCTTGTCCTTGATCGCGTTGCCGAGCTTGGCGTCGGCAACGAGCAGCTCATTCTGGACATCATCCACCACCAGCTTCTTCAGTGCCTTCTTCAACGGCTTGGACAGTTTGCCCTCCACGGCAGCGGTGGCCGCCGAAAGAGCTTCCGTAGTGTCGGCAAACTTTTCAAAGTGCTTTAGCTTGACGCTGTGAAGGAATGGTCGCAAAAAACAGGCAAATCAAAATTACTACCCTGTTTGGACATCTAAACTCATTCTAGATCGAGCGAAAACGGTATGTGCATAAAAGCAAAACAATTGCATCTATGCTTTTGGATGCGAGAGGTGAAGTTTCATGCTATGGTTAATATTAGACGCGCCTAAAAATTCCACCATTAAGCTGCCATGGTCGAAAGGAACTTTGCGTCTGTATGAGTGTGTACGTGTGTGTGTAAGGGTTGCCGATTGACCAACCACATGGTGGCCTGCACACTTACATCTTGTTGGCCTTTTCCGGTGTTTCAAACTCCAGGTACAGGTTGTCGATCTCCTTGAATTTGTTGTCATCCAGCAGCTATACACATGGGACGAAACAAATATTGCTTTAGTTTTTATAACCTCAACACACATCCCAGGACATGCTTCCCCGAGCGATGCCATCGATCATACTGCTGTACTCGCAACGGCAGCACCGGCATGCCAGGAAATTGGTTCAGTTACCTTGAATATGGCATATCCTGCCGGTGTTTCGTAAAGAACGAACATGGTGCTACACTTTTAGGCTTGCGCCAATACTTTTCAGCTTATTTTTCACTAAAATTTACCGATTCCAGCTAGACGGCGACGCGCTTCGCCTCGCAAAACCAAAAACAATTCAACAACGTGCTCTCCGTCTGACAGCTGAAGGCCGCTTTGAAATGACTGTTTTGCGGTTTGCGTTTACTACCTATAGTTAGGAACTATTGCTTCACACGTTGTCCGGTTAAAGTAAGGCTCAGCCGGTAAAAGTAAGGCTCAGCCCTCTACGTTACGCTAGCGTTACACGTTACGCCTGTTTATCACAAACCCAAGCAGCATTTTTGAACGTTTGTTTTAACCGCCGTGGATGAGCAAATTAATAGATTATCATGTCTTAATATTGTTTTCTTTTATATGAACAAACATAAATAAGTACAGCAATCGCTAATAAAGATAAATTCATTGATAATTCATTAGTATAAATATATACTAATATTATTATTAGGCTATCATTTTTAACAGCAATCAGAGTTGTAACAACTTCAAGAATTATAATTAAAACAATCTTTTACATAAATAATAAATAATAAAATATGATTATTTATTTATTTACCCAGTTATTGATAAAGTAGGATAATGAAATACTTTCAAGTATTCATTAACTTCATTAACCTAATTATTAAAAAGAGCCCTTGTATCTAAAGTAATTTTTATTCGAAATGGCCGGAAATATTGATTGGAAAGGTAATAATTATATTTCAAATATATAATTTAATTATAATTGTTTTTTATATTTTATATTTTCTGATCATAGGAAATGTTACTCCAATTGAAAGCTTTTGGGGTGTTCATGAGCTTCCTTCTTTCAGCCTTTTTTTCATTATTCATAGTGCAGCAATGAAAAATATGAAACCTGTTATTTAATTGTTATTTAAAATTAGATCTCCTAGATATCGATTCATCTTAAAGCAATTAACTTTTTTTTCATCGCAATTTAAAATGTTTTTTATTCTAATAATGTACATTGGTCGGTCGCTTGGATGACAAAACTGTAATAAAAATGTTGCTTGGTAATATTTTAAGAGACGTAACGCTTCTCCAATGTAACGTAGAGGGCTGAGCCTTACTTTAACCGCTCAGCCCTCTACGTTACATTGGAGAAGCGTTACGTCCCTTAAAATATTCCCAAGCAACATTTTTATTACAGTTTTGTCATCCAAGCGACCGACCAATGTACATTATTAGAATAAAAAACATTTTAAATTGCGATGAAAAAAAAGTTAATTGCTTTAAGATGAATCGATATCTAGGAGATTTAATTTTAAATAACAATTAAATAACAGGTTTCATATTTTTCATTGCTGCACTATGAATAATGAAAAAAAGGCTGAAAGAAGGAAGCTCATGAACACCCCAAAAGCTTTCAATTGGAGTAACATTTCCTATGATTAGAAAATATAAAATATAAAAAATAATTATAATTAAATTATATATTTGAAATATAATTATTACCTTTCCAATAAATATTTCCGGCCATTTCGAATAAAAATTACTTTAGATACAAGGGCTCTTTTTAAAAATTAGGTTAATGAAGTTAATGAATACTTGAAAGTATTTCATTAACCTACTTTATCAATAACTGGGTAAATAAATAAATAATCATATTTTATTATTTATTATTTATGTAAAAGATTGTTATAATTATAATTCTTGAAGTTGTTACAACTCTGATTGCTGTTAAAAATGATAGCCTAATAATAATATTAGTATATATTTATACTAATGAATTATCAATGAATTTATCTTTATTAGCGATTGCTGTACTTATTTATGTTTGTTCATATAAAAGAAAACAATATTAAGACATGATAATCTATTAATTTGCTCATCCACGGCGGTTAAAACAAACGTTCAAAAATGCTGCTTGGGTTTGTGATAAACAGGCGTAACGTGTAACGCTAGCGTAACGTAGAGGGCTGAGCCTTACTTTTACCCGTTGTCCGACTGAAAAATGATAAAATAATAATGTTCATAAAGTAGAAAAAAACAGATTCAATTGTAATGAAAAATCATAGAAACGTATTTCGATGCATGTCGGCTCCGCAGTGCATTTTAAAACGAAATTATTTCGTCATTCCAATGTGGGTGTTTTAGTTTCCCACGCGAACAAACCCCCAAACGTCAAACGTCAGCGCAGAAGAAAACACAACATTGGGTAACCAACAGCTGTCAACAAAAAAGGGAATTTTCGATTGGCCACTCGTCTTTGCGCTGGTAGAAAATTTCATCGTTGTAAACCGTACACGGAACAATAGCGATGTTGCGCCTGTTCGCCAACACCATGGTAAGAAGGGATAGCTATCTAAACAGTCGGAGGGCAAGTTTACCGGCCACCGTTGTCGTTTGTTTTGTTTGGCCGAGCAGTATTACATAAGTTTCGATTGGCTGTTTGCAGCGACTCGGGGCTACCCGGCCTCTGAGCACGTCGGCGGTGAAGATGAGCGACAACCTGTTCGTGCATCGCGATACGCCCGAGGATAATGCCAGCATTCCGTTCGAGTTTACCGCAGACAACCAGAAGGTAATGCTATGCGCCAAATCCAAATAAAAGCGTCGAGCCTGGCCGTGGATTAAACCAGCCCCTTTCCCTTGTTGTTAATTGCAGCGAGCGGAAGCCATCCTGAACATCTATCCGGAGGGTCACAAGCGTGGTGCGATGATTCCGCTGCTGGATCTTGCCCAGCGCCAGCACGGTTGGCTGCCACTGTCGGCCATGCACAAGGTGGCCGACATCCTGGGCCTGCCTCACATGCGCGTGTACGAGGTGGCCACCTTCTACACGATGTTTATGCGCAAACCGACCGGAAAGTATCACATCCAGGTGTGCACTACCACACCGTGCTGGCTGCGCGGATCCGACGAAGTGCTGGATGTCTGCAAGGTAAAGCAAATCGGCGAGCTATGTACGAACAGCACACAATTAACACCATCCATTATGTTTGTTCATGCTTCTAGAAAAACCTCGGCATCGGTGTCGGCGAAACTACCAAGGATGGTAAGTTTACCATCTCTGAAGTGGAATGTCTCGGTGCATGCGTAAACGCTCCGATGCTGGCAGTCAACGATGATTACTACGTAAGCATACGCAACAAAGTGAACTATTTGGTGCAGTGATTAACGTTAACGTCCTTTTGCAGGAGGATTTAAGCGTGGCTGATACGGAAGAAATTCTAAACAGTCTCAAGCAGGGACAGCAGCCCCGCCCCGGACCACGCAATGGACGATACGCCTCCGAACCAGTCGGTCAGCTGACCTCGCTTACGGAGGAACCGAAGGGTCCCGGCTTTGGGCTACAAGCAGGGCTGTAAGCAATCGCTAAGCGTTATTTTTCTGTCGCGTCCTAGTTGAAGGAATAAAAAATCGCAAAAAAATAATAATTACGGATATTGAGTTTCCTGTAAAACGTAGTTCGTATTATTAGCTGCATATATTCCAGTGTAATGATGAACGTGAAAGCACGTGCAATTTCAAACGAATTCCAAGAACTTTCGTTTACAAACACGGCATTGACCTCGTTATGCGCTCCAGCCAGAAGAAAGGTTCCTGCTAATCACAACCTTTCTTTGGTCACTCCTCCTGCTACGGCCTGCTGTTTCTCCTTCACCCCTACACGCACACACACGTACACACACAGCCACATTTGCTTGCTGACGACGTAAACAAACATGCGCTGTCAAAATCGCCCCCCCCCCCCCCCCCCCCACAGTGCAGAAGGAAAATGTCAAAGTGAGACCCACTTTTTTTACCTTCCCGTTTGTTTGCATCGAAAAGAGAAATCTTCATCTCAGGGACTCACTAATCTTCGTTCGTCCGTTTCGGTCAGGATTCTGCACACACACTAGCCAGCATGGCAGGTTCCGCCTTAAGGCGTCTAATGGCCGAGTACAGGCGTAAGTGTTGGCTGGTGCGATCGCGATGGTGCTGCAGCAAGTACCCAGCAGCAGGCAGCCCGTACCCCCCCAAACCTAACGGAGCAGATTACCTTGCTGCAAATACAGCTGCTTACACGTACAATTTCATCAGCTAATCTTATTTCCTTTCTTTTTGGCAGAACTTACGCTCAACCCTCCGGAAGGTATCATTGCGGGCCCAATCAGTGAGGAGAACTTCTTCGAATGGGAAGCGCTAATTACGTGAGTTTCACCTGTTGGTCAAAGTTCAAACACGGGGGGACGGTGGGCATCCCAGGCAGTGGTGTTGTCCGGTGTAAACCTCACTCGTGCCTGCGTTTTCTTTTCAGCGGCCCGGAAGGAACCTGCTTCGAGGGGGGAATCTTTACAGCCAAACTGATCTTTCCTCCGGACTATCCGCTCAGCCCACCGAAGATGAAGTTTACCTGTGAAATGTTCCATCCCAACAGTAAGCTGCTTCCTGCTAAATGAATCAATTTGAAATGGAAAACTGATTTTAATCCTCCATTTCTTTTGGCAGTTTTCACCGACGGACGGGTCTGCATATCGATTCTACACGCACCGGGAGACGATCCGCTGGGTGCGTTTTTTTCATCGCGAATGCTGGATCAACCGTAGGAGCAATATTCATTTAACATTTTCATTTTGTTTTTAACCTTCGCACAGGATACGAACTATCGGCCGAGCGCTGGAGTCCTGTACAGAGTGTGGAAAAGATTTTACTAAGCGTTGTTAGTATGCTGGCCGGTAAGTGCACGTACTTTAATTGGACAATTTTTATTAACAAATTTGTTTGAACATTAGCTGTTAAGTTTTTGTTTTGTTTTGCATTGCGTTGCGATGCTCCGCTCCACTCCTACTGTTGCATTTTGAAACAAACAGTGCTAAAGTGCAACATCATCGTACTGTCTTGTCAAAGCTTTCCAAATCTGACACGCCGTCTGGCGATGGTTGAACTTTGCACACTGAGATACTGCCATGTTTTGTATCAGTACATTGGTACACTTCAGGTCCAGCAGCCGGAAGGCATGGAGCACCATCTGCTGCATATCCAGCTCAATCCAACGGTCGGCCGCTAGCACATAGCGTTCCAGAAGGGCTTCCGGTTCGTGCTGAATGCACTGCAGCATTCCTTGGCTAGCAAGATGCAGGGTCATCCACGCTTTCCAGCGTTCGAAATCGGTTCCATCGAAAATAAACGTTTTACAGTGCATGGCTGATAACCAACAAATGGGGTAGCCAAAAATGCTAGAAATAAACTTCTAAAAACCAACGCTGAAGAAAACCAGGGTACAATAATGTTGGAAGTTTCCTCTCGGAAGATTTACTGCAGCCGTTGGTGTATCCTTTTGTTTTGATGGCCTACTTACGATTCCCTTTAATCCATTTTATATGTCGAAGTAGATTGTTTCGATTTAGAATTGTTAAACCCCCAATACCATCCAAGTAATCCATAAACACACTCTTACTTACTCTTTCATCTTGTTTATTTTATCCGCAGAGCCAAATGACGAATCCGGCGCAAACGTGGACGCAGCGATAATGTGGCGCGAAAATAGGGAAGAGTTTAACAAAATTGCCAGACGCATCGTACGCAAAACGTTGGGCCTTTCATCGTAAAGCTTCCGAAAGAGACGAGACAAAAACCCCGCAACGAATTGGGAGGAGTGGATTGCAGTGGTGATGGTGGTGGTGGGTTCGACGGTGGTGCTGCCAACCTATTTCCGGTACCGCACGCCGGTGGTAAAGGGCAACCCCCGGGACACGCGGGATCGAAAATTGCAATCGTGTGTAGTTAAAGACGTTTGTTTTGTATGTTGTTGTTATTTTGTGGAATATAGGGCGCTGAATTGGGTGGTTGGTTGGTTTTTGTGGCGATTAAATAGGCATTGTCACTACACCCGCTTCGCGCGATACCGTGCAGTGGGGTGGAAGAAAAATACTGTTTTTTTTTAAATTCATTTATCCTTTTCGTCCTGTTTCGTAATGACGGGATAAGTTTATTTCGGTTTGAAAAAAAGTTCTACCGTACTCACTCATATTCGTATCGCGGACCAATGCGTGTTTGTGTTTTTCTCCTCCTCCCTCCCTTCTTTTCATATGTTATCACCATTCCGTTGAAAGGCTACGTTTAATTAGAGTTTGATTAGTTTGCATGTGATAATAATAAACAAAACAGAAAAAAAAAAACCGAACAAATAAAGCAACAACTTGTACCCTGTTAAATTTCCGATTTGTAGGTAAAGAATGTAAGAAGCGTAAGTTTTCCTTTACAGTTTACCAAGAAAGCGAAAGCAAAGTTTCACCTTATCGATAACGTTTCGGCAGAATAAGGCGAAACGATAAAAGTGTCAATTGCCCTGCCTGATTGGACAACCAGTGGAATGGCTGTGTGTGCTCACGTTTCCAACCACCTTGCTGAATGTAGAATCCACCAAATCCATCGCGCAAAATGCATGCAACCCCCACACGGCGCACGACGGAATGTGCATGTGCAAAAGGTTACGCCGCAGCCTGCTGCTGCTGCTGCTACGAAGGTACGAGCACGATCGAGCGATCGCCCTTTCGCTAGTGAAAGCTTCTGCGTCAACAATGGAGGAGCGCTTGGGGATGGAAAGAAATGTCTCCAAAACTGCCTCTCCCCCCTTGTATGTGAAATTGACACATTTTGTCCCATTTTGGGCAGTGTGGCGAACCAGGCAGGTGGTGGTGGTGGTGGTGCGCTCCGGTGCGCTATGCGATTCAAACCGTTCAACCGTTCGCCCATATCGATCGTGGGCAATTGATGCGTTCTTTGACCGCGTGTGTGCGAATTAAGTACGACCACCACCTGCCTGCCTGCAGATTGCGCGCTCTTACGGCACTCACACGCAAGAGAAGATTGGTTTGAGGTGGGCAAAACGAGGCAAAACATCTTGCATCATATGGATGGGGCATTTCCCGGCTGCTGCCTTTTCCGACAGCTTTCACACACGCGTGGATATATGTGTATGTTTAATGCTGCGTCTCTCTGCGCCCGCTGGCAATGAAGAGAACACCGTTAGAACAGCACACACACACACCCCGTCACGGTCCAGGTTGGCGCCCCACCGACCATAGAACTGGCGGGAAGAAACAAACAAAGGAGCCAATCAAATCGAACGAACGAACCGTGTGCGAAGCGAAACCGAAACCCTGAACGCGCATCATCACCCCTACCGCCCCTTTCTTTAGGGGGTGGGGAGGGTTGGTTGGGAAAACACTGGGGGCGGACAAACACATCTGGGAATCGGTTAGTCAGCAGCAGCAGCAACAGCATGGCATGGAGTGGGGGAGAATATGGACGTTCGACGAAATTGTGTCACGGGCTGCTTTCTTCCGATCCGATCTGCTCAGCGGCGCTCATTCGATCGTGAGGCTTCGAAGAGAAAGGTACGAGAAAGGTGTGTTTGTGAGTGTGTGTGTGTTTTTTTTTTTAATATTACAGAAGACATTCCGGTTCGCAAGTGTGTTCTTGCGGCAAAGTGTTTTTAGAAAATGGAAAAACAAAAAAACAGAGAAACTGAGCCCCCGTGGCCACATAAATGTGCAATACAAAAAACGCCGTTAGAATTGAATAGCCAATGTTTGTTTGCCTCTGTTGCATCGAGACCTAAACCTAGAAATTCACCTGCCAGTGTTTATCTTTGCAATCGGCGGGTTCGTTAAAGTGCAAAATGGGGAAAGATTTTTGTTTTTTCACACTAAACACATTCAAAACGATCGCATGCGGTGCGATCTTCCATGCTGTGTGTGGACCGTTGGCAATAGTAGTTAACTGTAGTAAAGCTTCCGGTGGACATCTGCACGGTAACGGTGTTAAGATGAGATCGTAACGGTAATTAGTAGAATTAATCAAGCGAGCATACCCAATGAGGCTTGCCTTCTTGCACATTCGATCGCTTCGATCGTACACGCCTGTATCAACCAGTGCATTAATGGACTCAGGTGGTGATGATCAGAATCCTGATAATAGTGATTAGAATTACAGGCATTATAATGAAAGCTTAAAATTATTTCCTTCGTTTTTGAACATTCTTCGAAAAAGATTGGTACACGTTAAAGCGCAAGATCGTAAAAGGGATCATTGAAGTGAAAATGTTAGATTAAACCAATCGATCAATAATTTCAATAGACCGGTGGTCTGAGGCCTGTGTTTCATGCATTTCGTCACGTTCTACTTTGCTAATTGGATTTTTGTAGGAAAAAAAGTGCGAAATGAACCTAAAATTGAATGATTGATTGTTGGTTCTTCATCTCTCCTCTTATTTATAATTTCTTCTTGTCATTCTACTTTGTTTGTGTCTTGTCTTAGTCTTAATAAGTCTGCTAACACAGCTAGATAACACATCCTTTTCTATTGTAGAAGAGTAATCTAACCTATTAGATTTTAAATTATGTGATTTTAAATGAGACGCTTTTGCGCGCTTATTGGATGCAATATAGACGGGAATCGATACCCTACGGTGTTGTGTAAGCCAGCGGATCTGTGCATTAGACTATCGAGTCGGATATTCTATCCTTCTATTAAAGTAGTACAAAAAGCAAAGCCACGACAAGCAACCTCGGCAATGTTCTAGGCTAGTACACAGATTCTCTATTATCAAGGTTTCTCTATACATTAGTGATAATTAAATCGTATAGTCACTAAAGATAAAATTGATTTCGAAATGGCAACCGGTGCTCCATCTCCATTCGACCACCATCAACGAAAATGGTGAACAAATAACCTCCAAGTTCCAGGTATTAATGATTCAATTTTGGCGGGTTTATAATTAAAGAAAAACAAAAAAAAAACCCATCAGCAAACATTTAACGGTTTTTTACTCCACATGCCACTAAAACTCCACCGTGCTGTGAGTCACGCACCCTAACGGTATGCCATCATCCCATCATTCGGGCGTTAGAGCAGAGGAGGGTTCAACTACTGCAAACCCCTTGTTGTCTGCTAACTGTCTGCTCCGGCTCTCTACGGGCGATTAATTTAGAATTCAGATCCATCGCAAATTATTTAGTTGCTCCAGTTAGCGGTTGTTAGTCGCGGCGCATTAGCTCTCAGCAGTGTACAACGTACACGAACGAGCTATAATCAGATAATTGCCCACCATACACACACGGTGATTGCTTTTCGGGAGGGTTTTTTTTGTTGCTCTTTTTAACATAATGCTTCTTCTTCGTTAAATTTAAATTACGAATTTTATTGCTTTTCGCTCGCACTTTTATGCTTATTGGTTGGTTGGTTGGATTGGAGCGGGTAGCATATAGCATAAGAGCACGGTTGGACGGTATCAACACAGAACGAGAAAGCACGTTCGAAACCCGAATCCCCCACACCAAGCCAACCAAGCCAACCAACCCAAGGTGGCTACTGAACTATCACGCTTGCGCCTGTTTGCCACCATCCTGAGGGTGGACGCGAGGGTGTGTGATCGAAAATTTCGTGAAAGTTTCGGTCAGCAAACGTAGTATTATGCGTAGATGTGTGACCTCCTTTTTCCGGGGCCGGGGCATGAGGCAGAGTGCCAGAGTAACGGAGGGCCACACTGCCGTCACCACACTCCGCCCAGAGAGTGAGAGGGGGAATCGGTGGCAGGTTCGGTGATCGATGCAACGCGATCGCGGCCGCGATCTGCGTGTCGATCTCTATTTGTGTGGAAAAAATCATTTGAATATTCCCCAACTTCCCGGATCGTGGCCAATTGACGGCTAACCTTAACGAATTCTTTCTTCAACAGGGTTTTTTTTTCTTCTGTCGACTGTCTTAGGCCCAAAAAACACCCAAACGATGCGGTTTCCCTACACCGTCTGGACGGTTGCGATCGTGCTGTGCGCGGTTCTGAGCTGCTCCTCCGCGCGAAAGCTGGACAGTAGTGAGTGGTCAATACAACGTAAAATTCCGTTGCTTTGTGCACTAACATCGTTACGTTTTCCAGACATTGCTTCCAACCTCATCCCCGGCAGCAATGCGCTGGGCCAGCAGAAGCAAAATGCCGTCGTCGATACGTACGAGGACGTTTCCGGTTCGGAGACGCAACAGGACGCCGGAAGCGAAGCGGTGCCGGAAAGCACCGAAACGAACGAAATCGAGGACGAGGTGGCCAGCCCGGAGGTGGTGAACGAGGTGCTGGAGGAATCGAACGTGGTGCCGCAGGAAACGGTCAGCGAAGCGTCCGTCGTCAACATGGACGACTCGAGCCTGATCAATCGATACTGCCGCTGCACCGCGTACGAGTGCAACTGCTGCCGGAACATTGACGTGCCGCTGTTTCCAGTGAAGGGGCCGGGCTGTGCGGTGATCCAGTATCTGGACGGCGATCGGATGTCGGTCGGCATTAAGTTTGCCGATCGCATGATCCTGAACCGTGTCATCTCAGGTAGGGTGGTGTGTGGTATGGGGAGGAGAAATCAAAATCGTTACTCACCGGGACGTCTCATTGCAGCGAGGAGAGCGACACCGGTTTGCCTGCCCCTGCCCGGTGGCTACAATCGTTTCTGTGGGCGCGTTTATGGCATTTCCCGCAAGGCGAACGAAGGCTTCAAGGCGTGCCTAGGGTTGGAGCTGCGCGCGGACGACGAGGTGGAGGCGGTGCTGCGAGTGTCCTGCTTTAAGTTTGGCCCACGTGGCCTGTCCGTCATGGATCCGGAACCGCTACCACCGGTGGATGATATCGACGTGGGGGGCGATGAGGAGGATGAGGACGACGAGGACGAAGCGGAGGAGCTGTTCGGTTTTTCGCTCGGTACGTATGGGGAGGGGCGGGTTCGTTGGACTTCCAATCTTACGATGAGAGCGTCATAAAAATGCATTCCCTTTCGCTTGCATTCCGCTACAGATGACGATGATGATGATGACGACGATGAGGAGGATGATGACGATGACGGTGGTGCCGATAGTAGTAGCGTGCAGGAGAACGAAACCGATCAGGGCGATTCGCCCGACTATACCGGCTTCAGCTTTCTCGATCGTGACCTGATGGGCAGCATATTTGGGGTGAAAAAGTTTTGGTAAACCGGGAGCAAGATTGGATAAGAAGAAGAAGAAAAAGAGGAAGCTAGAGTACTACCGAACGATCGATCGATCGATCTAAACCGTAGAGAGAATTGATTGGGAAGCATGTAGCAAATTACGATTGCAACTTTAATGGCAGACGCAATGCTTTTTACCAGGTTAATGTTATGTTAACTTCCAAATTTGCGTTGTTTTTAAGCTTTGGGTATTGTCAGCAGCCCAGAAATCGCAAAAGCACAAGGGGGATTACACCCGTTACGATGCATTCACAGCGAATGTAAATAGTCATTAGCCGCGGTGCGCGCAAGGCAAGCAGTTTTTATAAGTATTTATGAAGAGCAAGTGTATTATTTATTATTACGACGCGACGCGGCAGACGCTAAGAGGATTAAGGATAAGAAATAAACAAATACAAAACCATTCCAAGGAAGTGTGTGTGTGTGTGTTTGATGCTTTACCGTTATTCGTTTCCAGGACGAGTCGCGTTTTTCGGAGCTGAGAACCGATAGGCTTCCGGTGCGTGGAAATGCACGTAAAGACTCTACCGTATCGTAAATTGCATAGGAAAAATTACCTTTTGTTTGTTGTTTTCGTGTGATTTTACTCATTCTATTCTTCTCTAACCGCCTAACCAAATCCAGCCATCCGCCTAGCCGTCCAAAACCCCCTTCGCCACAACCGCACCCATCCCCATCATCACCGCAAACACACTGGACCGGAGCACACCGTTCCCCGTGGGGAGAGTGTGGTAGTTGGTACCGCGCCACAAACAAAAAAGAAGAAACGAAACACACACACCCACATTCAGCACACGCGGTACAAACTCTCTCCTCGGGGCTGTTCGGTGGGGTCCGATCATCACCATTCACGCCCGTCGCGACATCCGTCGTCGTACCCACGGTGTCTCTCGTTCCATCCGGCGCGTGGAGAGAATCAGTTGGCAGGTATGTCCGCTGCCGATGTGCTTTGATTTATGTTGGCTTGATCGTTTTCGTGCTTTTCCACCTGCAAGAAGGAGGGAAGGTTAAATGTGTGGCGTGAGAACTAAGAACTGTGTGGAGGGCTGGAGGGTGTGAACGAGGAAACACTTACGATTTTCTTCACGTAGCTCAGCTGCCGCTGGTCGGAACTGTTCACGTTGTCTACTTTGTATGGAGGTGTTATCGTTACGTCTTTGCACACCACAATGTTTGGACCGGACCAGGTGACCTACAAAACAAAAAAGGACAAAACAGACAAAACAGTTTCAGAAGGAGGCCACTCTTAATGCAAATATGTTGTTAATTAGTAGAAAACAGCTGTTGTAACCTAGCTTAGCGGCTATCCGTCCGATGGCACAGTGTTCGCAGCAAGAACGTGAAGAAGCTTTGTCGCTCTCTTGCCAGTTTTGAGTGCGAACTTACCAATTTCATGCAAAGAGTAATATTTGCTTGCCCTCTTACCTGTTTGATCGTGCGTGCAATAGCCATGTAAAGGTTCTGACCCTCGGGACTGACACCGGCGGAAAGCGCGGATATCTGAAGCCGTTTCTGTTCCACCTGATTCCTGGCGCGGGTGCTCAACTGAAAGCGAAACAGGGAAGCGATACGGAACTTTAGCGAACGTGCACCGAGAGAGAGAGAGAGAGAAGAGGAACGAAAAAACGCGCGACAAAGGCACCGCAGGCAAGTGTTTGCGGGGTGCGGTTTGCATTGCAACGAAGGGTTGCAAGTGGTGGCTCCCGTTTTCCACGGGGGAAGCAAGCAGCCTGGTAACGCACTGGGCATTGATTGTAGGGCGGTCCACAGTGCCGCTCATACTTACGCGCTCGAGGTTTAGCGATAGTGGCTGCTCCGGAACTATGCAGACTTCCTTTTTCACCTGCACATCGCTGCACATTGCCAGATTGACGATGTAGACGTCGTTCAGTTTTGCTGATTTACTTGCCGACGGACATTCTGTTGATGGGGAGAGAAAGAGTTGGCGGGGGTAGGGGGGGGGGGGGGAGAGAAAGCAAGTTAAGGAAAACCCGTTGCGGGAGAGCGCGAAAAACATAACACCGGAACAATCGCCTCACTGGCCCACGGCAGCAGCAGCAGTAGCAGGGGGTTCCAGGGGCCAGCAAACCTTGGGAACATAAACAAAATAAATCGTAATCGCACGCAATCCATTCGGGATTGGATCACACCGAGTTGCAGGCATCAAAACTCGACCAACAACACCACCAGCACCGGATGATGCTGGCGGGCATGAGGCGATGTGCTGCTGCTGCTGCTGCTGTGTTGCTTTCTGCCCCATCCAGCGCCATTTGCGGAAAGGGGGTTTACTTTCACGCCACTTTGGAAAAGGATACTTAGTATGAGCATTTTCGTTTGCTGGTCGAACGCCAACACCTCGCCCTCGATGTTGGCATTGTAGCAGGTCGTACACTCCACCGTGCTGCCGATGGAGAAGCAGTCCTGTACCAGACCAGCCATTACGCGACACGGTGTTTTTGTATTTTCGTTCGAGCCGCTGCGTTTAGTATTCTGCTTCCCACTGCCTGGTCGTTTCGCACTGGCTTAGCTTTCTCAATCGTTCATTTATTATTATCAAAATGACAGAATTGCAGTTTTCTCCACAACATGACGTTTGGGCCAATGGGGAGAAACGCGAGCTAGCGCGTGCGAGAGGCTGCGTCATGGACCGGGCGGCCTTTTTGTATGCGAGCCGCCATGTTGGATTTGCTGAATGATCCGTTCAGCAGTTTTCTGGTGGTTCTAGGAAGAAATTTCAACTTCATTGCTGATAAGGCCGCTCTTTAGGGTTTCTTGATGGATGCAAAACGAACATCTTGAAGTTGCGAAATTATTCACGACGTTTTTTTTTTTCTTTGTGAAGAACAATTGTTTTGAGCATGTTCAATGCCAAGGTCTACATGACCTAACCTTGCCCGGAGAAATCAACACTTTTATCATTCAATTTCGCAGTTGGATAGAATTTGTTTGAAGTTAATGCTACTTTTTCTACGCTTAAATAAGATTAAATCTGCTTATGTTGTTTCTTGCGTCTCTAAAGTGTGGAAAAATGAATTACTTTTCCAAACAGACCGATCTGCATTGAATTCAAGAACGAAACCCGTCTGGAACTTTCTTTCGGTGGCTAATCGCTAAACAAAACCGACTGCAGCACAAATCCAACTTTCACAGTACATTCAAAATCACCTCCTGACTTCGCTCTCTTTACGAACTGAGCATAGAAAAATCAACAAACACTTCCAAGGACAATCAATTCACAGGAACAGGAAGGATAGAAATTTGTACTAAAACTTTAGCACAGCAAAGCAGCCAGCAATTGCTGAGCACAAATCCCGCTGGGCAAAAACCGGTTTTGGCCTGAGGCCACCGTTTATAGCCACGGGTTAGCGGGCCCTCCCGTTTCCTCCCGAGCAAACAGAACGCTCGAACCAGGGCACGTAAACAGACGCCAATGTGTCAGTCGGTTTTGGCAGGTAGAAAAATGCATGCGGCAGCAATCTTCGCAAAGAGAACGGGCAGCCGGTGTTCGAGATCGCCATGTTTGTATTAGCCAACATAAAACTCAATACACGTGTGCGTTGGTCGCCAGACTAAAGTGTGAATAAAATAGGAAATTCTTCAAATTTTCACCCAAATACAGTTTCTAACGCTGAGCGCTAAGGTGAGTGTTGGCCGTGGCCTATTATCCGGCGGGGGCCGCTGGTATTTCGCGAGATTTTTCCCATTTCGCCGGGTTGCGCGAGCTACGGCGCGGCGAACCACATGTATATGTATAGAGCTTTTGAAATTCCGCATCATTTCAGTGCCGCATTGCAAAAGCAGCCCCCCATCCCCTCAGTTCAGAATGATTGCCGGTCGTCCACTGTTGCTACTGTCGCTGCCAAGTCTCGCTATAATTGTGGGGCTGGTTTGGTACCGCCGCAAGTTTAAGCCGGACGCAGGCGATCGGGGCGGAGAAAAAAGCAAAGAATGTGAAAGTGCGATCTTGTCGCGCGGTGTCAGCAGCACGCTGGCAGAGCATGAGCCGGACATGCGACAGAGCTCGTCGCTGCCGATACAGCAACAGTCGGGCGGCGGTGGTAATGGTGCGGAAAACTGGGATAACTGTTCGGGCTCGGGTCATTCGTCGGCCGGGTCGTCGCGCTCGGCCCCGATAGACATCGTGCCGAACAAGAGCCCGTCCAAGGACGACCTGTTGGGCCGGTCGCACCTGCTCGAGCACGACAACGAGGAGCTGAGCTTCAGCCCGTCGATCGATTTGCCCGGCTCGGTCGTGTCGCGCTACCCGCAGAACCTGCGCAAGTTCAACCAAATGATGGAACCGACCAAGGAGCCGGTCGTGATCCGGCCGACCAAGGCGGCATCGCTGCAGAGCGGCCACTTCCGGGTGCCGGACGAGAACGGGAACGCTAACAGCGCCACGCCGGTCTCGCCCCGCTCGCCCAAGAAACAATCACCCCAGCCAAAGCCATACGCCGCTGCTACGGAGAGCGATCGGTTGAACGGAAACTGCGTGCCGGAGCCGGACGCCTCAACGATCGATGACGTATTTGACCCCAAGCCGGAATCGTTCGATGAGCGGAACGAACAGACGGGCAGCCCGCCGCTCAGCATCTGCAGCGTGCGCTCCGAGGATTCGGGCAAGGGTTCGAGCCCGCCCCACTCGGTCGGCCCGTCCGTCACGACGTACGAGTTCCTGGTGCCCGCGTTCCTGGTGGCCGGCATGCTCGGCAAGCAGGGCACGTTCGTGAAGCAGATCAAGCAGAAAACCGGCGCTAACGTCATCATCAAGCGCAACCCGGACACACACAACAGCAAGATCTGCACGCTCGAAGGCTCGCAGCAGGAAATTCAGGACGCGCTAGCGGTGATTCGCAAGAAGTTCCCGCAGAAACGGTTTCCCGGCCTGACCCTGCAGCGGATTGAGATTAGCCGCGTCGAAACGGTCATACCGCTGTCGCTGATGAATGACACGTGTTCGAGCGTAAGTGTTTGCGATTGCGATTCGATTCGCTGCCTTGTTATCGCTCGCTTTGGGCGGCAGGTGGTGCCACCCGCTGCCATCGGTATGACCTGTTGCTTCACCCTTCCCGTTCCATTTCTTCCGTTTCGAACCATTTCAGCTGCCGCTGGTGGAGGGAATCAACAATGACGTCGCCGTTAGCTGCATCATCAATGTGGGCCACCTGTTCGTGCACCAGCCGCTGCACCCCACCCACCTGACCCTGAACAGCATGCAGAACTCACTGAATCAAAGCTACACCCAGAGCGAGGCCCCCGCCCTGCCCGAGATCGTGCCGAATGCGGTTTGCGTTGCGTTCGTCGCGGGCAGCTGGTACCGGGCGCAGGTCGTGCAGAACGTCACGGAAAGCAATTTGGTTTTAGTGAAATACCTGGACTACGGCGGCTACTCGATGCTGCCCCCACAGAACCTTCGTCAAATCAGAACAGATTTCATCTCCGTACCGTTCCAATCGATAGAGTGTGTGCTATCCAACATTCAGCCGATTGGTAAGTCCGTTTTGGGCAACCGGACGAAATGTTCCAAAACAGGCCGTGTGGCTACATTGCTGCTGCTTGCTACTACTAACCACTATCCTACTATTCGCCGTTTCTTTCCAGATGAAAGCCAAAACACCTGGTCGGAGGAAGCCACCGAGCTGTTCCGTAGGTTAACAAGCAATGCTATCATGCAAGCACAAGTAGCGGGATATACTGCCGAGGGTATTCCGGAAATTTATCTATTCTCTTCAATAGCAAAAGATGTAAGTATTGGGCCGCCGTATGGTCTATCCACTCGAAGCGGTTGGTGTTGTTTTCGTTCTCCTTTTTTCTTTGCACCACAAAACAAACCAATCATCTGGATGGTTTTAAATTCATTCGCGCTCCATGCAAATGTACTGCTAATGATGTGTAAATTGTGAAAGCGTCCATTTTTTCTTCTTTTTTAACCTTTAAATTGAAGCAATCTCCCTTCTACTGTAGCTTATCAAAATTTAGTTCAGCAGTAGATGTTTATAGCTGCGGTTAGATTGGCGCCCTTATCTTGCCGACCACTTCTTCGGCTTTGAACGGGAGGTGGGAACCGGTGGGTTTTTGTGTCGTTGTCGTCGTCGTTGTTGCGGAAACTAAGCGATAACGCGTTTGATAATGAACTATTTTGTGTTTTGCTTTTTTTTTCCTCTCCAAGTGCGGCTGTGTTCGTGGCGCACTGATGCAGCAGATTCGAATGTTTTTAAATGATTGTTTGGTGTTTGTGTGTGCGTGTTAAAAAACACAATTTTATCGTTGGGTTTCATTGACTGTTGTTTTTTTATTATTATTTTGTTGTATTTATTATGTATTTCTTTCTCTATCTCACTGCAACTAGCGCAAGCTCTAACCATTGTAACAATTTTTCTCCCCTTTTCTTTTTCCTGTTTTTTTCAGAACGTAGTTTTCATTAATCAAGAAATGGTTGCACGCGGATACGCCAGATGGATTGACTGAATTGTATGTACGCAAAGTAGGTGAACAAATTATTAACAAATTTAAAAATGCATATTATAAGGAAAAAAGAAACAGTGAGATTGAAGATAGTGAGCTCGTGCTACGGAAAGCATGATAAATGGAAAGCTAAAACGGGGGAGACTGAGCGAGGCGCAGTACTGCCAACGGTGTCAGCGGACGGGTGCAGCCCGGTTTGCTGGTGGTGATATTAAGGGCGCGGGAAAGGACGTGGATATGGAAATGCATCGATGCAACGGGCAATGGCGGACAATTGAGAGGCACCACCCCGTACCTCACAGCATTTCGGACAACACTTAACAACTAAAACTACCGCCCGGCTAGGCTTCCGGTTCACTCTCACCCTTCTCTCCCGCACACGCTCTACTACATTAGTATCCAGTTTTGGGTATGCTGCACCGGAACCAAACATAACAGCTCTCGTGCGCGTGTACTCATCCAACCACGGTTCTCCTTTTGTTTCGCGTCCCACACCTGCCACCAACAACGACGCTCCCCGCGTGTTCTGTTGACCATCATCATCGTCATCACTGTGTCATGGCACCCGAGAAGAAGCTCCCTATCATTCATGTTCATTACTACATCCTTCCTCGTTACTGTTACAATGATTAAAACGAAGAAAACTTGTGAATACTACGTTTAAAAGAAAACCATAAGAATGCGAAATCCCGTCGTTCAAGTTTTTTTTTTGTCTTCACTTATAATTGCAGCTAAGGCAATTTATTATTTTAGTTATTTTTAATAAGGGTATTTATGAAATAAATTCAACAAAATTAAATTGATCTTACGTTTGCGCTGTTAGCGCTGTATGTTATGTACGTGTGCGATACAACCAGGAAAGAAAAGCTACACGCGGGGAGCTGTGAATCATCGAAAGAAAATTCTCTTTCCCCCCAAAACATGATGGTGAGCTCTTTGACCAGTGGGCAGGAGCAGCAGCATCAGCAGCAATAGAAGAAAAGGGGACCGTTTAAGCTGTTAACTCAATACGGTTCTGTCGTCTCACTGGTGATGGTGGTTGCGTTACGCAGATACAGTTCTAAATTTAGTTACGGCTCCGCATTAATTAGGCCAAATTCGAGGTGCCGTTCGACGCCTGTGCAATACAGTTGCTTATTTTAAGCGTCAAACAGCGAATAACGAGACGACAATGAAGAGTCGGAGTGCGTACGTGGAGAGAGCCAGAGAGCTCCAATAAGGAGAGTGTCTTTAGTTTTTCCACACCGTATGCAGCATCGCTCCAAACATTCCCGCACGCAATTTAAACTCTACGCACAGGAACGAGAAGTATCTTTTGCGCATTTTCTTTGGCGTGTGATAACATTCTGCTTTTGTTGTTTTTGCTGCACCTACCCTTTGTCAATCGAACGAATCGGTGGGGCGGCAACGGCGACGACGACGACGACGTAACGACGCGTTCAACTTTCAGAAAAGTCGTTTGGCGTGTGTGTGTGTTGTGCATTACTTTCAAATCTTTAGAGAGCACAACACTACTGCTACGACACCGCCCTGCATCCGCTTGGCGCTCAGCGTGGCCGCGTGTTCAACTTTCGCCAAAGCCATTGCGTCTACACGTTGCGTTTTCGTTGCTATCGTTGCGCTGCTCCGAGCAGCAGCAGCAGCAGCAGGTTACGGCGAGGTTTGACCGGTTTGACGAAGATTATTGTTATGTTGTTGTGTATCGCTGGCTCTCTTTTAAATATTAATGGGTCAATGCAGTGTCGATATGAATCACGCACCGCGAATCGGCGCAAAGCGTGTGTGGGGCTGTGAATGTGGACTACGGTAGCCGCCATTGATTGATCACCGCACGGTCCTGCCGGTCCTTTTTCGTGAAGGGGGTTTTATAGCTTCATGGTAGTGCATTTTTAATGTGCTTTGTATTGTACCGCGCTGGTAGTGTGTGAGGATAATAGCAATAACGGTTTTATGGCCTGTTGCAAGGAAAAGGTTTGAAGTATGCACGACTGCGATCGAACATCGGTTATTGGAAGCTACACTCTCTGTTCAATCGTCTTGCATGTAGCTTTGAAATTCTAAAAAATGTTTATTCCTTGAACTAAGAATTAACAATCGTATCTGAATCGATTGGCTAAATTAATTCTATAAGAACTTCTTATTTGGCTCTTGGAATTGATCCTCGTTGGACACAGATTCCAGAAGATTTTAATGTTTTCACCCAGATTACTTTTTTGGAAATGTTAGTTGTCATTTTCCTTCTGCTAACGAATGCAGGGACGGGAATAAAGTTTCAAAATTTACGTCTTGCGTTGCACATGGATGTTTTTTACTTATAGATTTCCATCATTCGGTTCCACGCCATTTTTTCAACCCGTTTCGGGATCCAAATTGGTTGCTTCACGCGTGCCTTTCTGTAAGCGCAGTAACTTATTACCTTCACTTGATCCTATTACTCTAATCGATTCATGATAATATTTATTTAAATGATATCAACTCGTTTCTTGAGATCTGTGTCAAGACATGAAATTTTTTTAAAATTTTGGAAGATTTGGTAAATTCTAGATACAGATATCTAGATACAGTAAATTCTAGATACAGATATCTGAACTATGATGCCATTGGTCTGTGTCCACAGCAAACTATGCGGACATCTTTCAGGGATTTTGGAGTCGCTGCAAACGGTACCGAGAATGAAGGAAAGTTGATCGGAAGCGCTGAAAGTTTATTGAATTTACAAGCAAAAAGTACTGCGTTCACTCTAAGAAAGGATCAGCAATTACAGGCGATCGGTACTCTGAATTTTAGTAGAAAGTATGAAGTTTTGCACTAGAAATTGTATGTCTTCTATATAATTCTGAAGGGCAAGTGATGGAGCAGTGCGCAAAGAACCTTGAATAGTAGATAAACGTGGCAACAACCAAACTGACCAAACTGGCACCAAACTGACTAAAGTGGCTTTACTAACTTACAACCCAAGAACTATGTTGCAGTGATGTACATATAGATGCATTTTATAAAATCGTCCAAGATTTCACCAAGATTTTGGGTCAAAGATCGGCACTAACAACAGCATGGAAGCGGAATTGTGCGCATCCTTGCCTGTCAATCGGTCATTCTATAGCCGGAGGAAACAGTTCACTTCTAAGAACCTGTTGCAACTGTCAAATCTATGTCACACCTTTATTTATTTAATTAATTAATTATTAATTTATTTATCTAAAAAATCATTTCACCTCTCCACCTATGGATTTACAATATTTGACTCATAACTAAGGAGAGGAAGGACTGTAGCGAGATTAGACGGAATTATAGCAATGGAGTAATGGAGTTACGGAGTGGGAAGGGTAATAGTGTTGCGTTGAAGGGAGGGGAAGGTTCCTACGTCGTAGTCGAAAAGATCGAAATGGTCATTAAAGGTCGCTAACACCCGTAGGAATGGGTCATTCTGGCCGTACCAGGGGTTCTATAAAATTCGATGTGTTCGAAATTCTGGGGCGTAAGGAACGAATACCGTCAGTACACACATACGCCTCTGAGCCATGGACACTGTTCAGATCTGACAAAACCCTCCTAGCCGCGTTTGAGAGGAAGAAGCTTAGATTTTGACCCCGTATGTGGGGAAGAATAAATGTGAAGCCGATGAAATGACGAGCTATACGAACTGTACGGCGATCTTACTGTCGTGCGGCTTATCAATCCCATCAGACTCCGTAAAGTTCTTTTAGGCCGTCCAAACGGACAGAGAGGGCGTGGTAGGGACAAGTTGAGTTAGTAAGATGGCGTGGAGGTGTCCACCATTAAGACCACGTTAACGACTTTGGCAGCGGTTGCGGACACTCCTGCAGCAGGCCAAGACCACAAAGCGGTTGTAGCGTTGGATAAAGCCCGTGTCTTTGAAAATGTTGCCAACTCGTATGGACGAACCTGTCAAACTGATGTTGTGGGAACATTGTTGATGCAAGAGAAACGAATCAATTTAAAACATTTGTGTGAAAACAGGCTTCTTGTATTCCAGCAATAAAGAAAGCTATATTCTTCTACTTGCCGTAACGTCGTACGCGGACATGCAGTCCTGTACAGGCTTGCGAGACTTATCAAGCGCCACGCAGCTAGACTGTTTTTGTTTTACACTAAAACTTAAAACAACCACCGCTACATTTAGTGTTTTTGATGCTGCTAGAGATGCTGCTGTGTGTGTTTATTGGTCAGTTCCCATGATTTTTGGTGCGTTTCCAGGATTTTTTTGATCGTATCCCATAGATTTTTGGTTCGTTCCCATAATATATTTGTATTTTCCGATTGGATATCAATACAATTGGACCAAAAAATCTTGGGAACGCACCAAAAAAAATATGGGAACCCACCAAAAAATTGATGGAAACCAACCAATAAATCGTGGGAAACCTTGTGAATGGATCGAATAATGATCTTTCCCTGCAGGTTGTTCGATATTACTACCATACCAATCCGAGGTGATAACTGTCTTTTAATTTAACAAAAAAAAAACTTTGATACTTAAAGTAAACTGTCATTGCAGTCCACGAACGGATGGAAGCCTTTTATCGTAGGCTCATTCTCATTTGGGGTTTTTCGAAAAAGCCGCCCTTTGCCGTGCCGCTACACTCCAGTGCACCTCCGGTTCGGCGTCGACACCGTTTCCGGGGCATTCTTTTGTCTTATTAGTATATTTTAAAAATTAATGCATGTTGCTAGCCTTCAGTGCAATTAATTATCCTGCGTGTGTGTGTGTATATGTGCTTCGTTCCATGAAGTCAGCTCGTTAGGTGTTTTTTTGTTCTTCTTCTTTTCCGTCTTTTTCTATTGTATCGACAAACGCGAATGCATTATATAAGTAGTTTGTGGTTAAACATTATGTAAAACCATCTACATGCTAGGTTTAATATACACAAAAAAACATACACAGACACACACTCACAGCACCAAAAAAAAACCCCAAAAATCGACCAAAACGTCCAAAAAATACAAATACCCTTTCTGGGGGATGATGGCATGTACCGATATTTCACCGACCTCGTCACTGCGGCCACCGTTGCAACCGTTCCCCTTTGTACGCCCTGCTGGTGGATTTTGTCCACCGATTTGCAGGTGTGACTGCAGGGAGCTTCCGCTCTTCTTAACCTCACTCCCCTCTTTCTCCCCCTCCCCCTCCCTTCACCTTGGGATGGGATCGGTGCAGCGTGTCACGCCCGGTTATATGTGAGTGCAATAAAACATATAAAGTATTTGCCCGATACTAACCAAACATAATCTGCGCCGCCCGGTCGGAAGGGAACACCATCCACCTTCACCTCCACCGCTCGATAACACCCACCCCCGTATGGTGTCATAAGTGAAGCATTTTATTATATCCTAGATCAGGGACACGGGAGAGACAACCCTCATACCCATTCCCAAAAACAAAACAAAAAAAAGAAGGAAGCAAAACCAAACCCATCGCAACAAAACCAAAAAAAAAAAAATTGACAAAAAATGCAGTGGGACGCGAAACAAAAAAAGACACCACGCGAACCAATCGAAAGTGTGCAGCAGTAAAATAATAAGAATTAATTATCGCCGAAACAACAAAAGCAAAATAATTATGCACTTTTGCAGCGGGCTTCCCATACCTTCCCGTGACAGTCTCTCTCTTTCTCTCTCTCCATCCCCCTATTGCACTAGTTCTCTCCCCAACTCCCTTTACTATTGGGATTTAAAATGAGCTCTCTCGAAATGAGGCTACCAACAAGGACATGGGAAGGAGCGGGGGACACGGCCAGGAGGCAGGGCTGTTGATATGCAAAATGAGAAACGCGTCACGCATATGTCCAGTAGCAGCCCTCAGCAGTGTCCCGTTTCGTCCGATTATTGGTGGCCTGGCCAGAAGCCACCCGTACTCGTACTCGTTGCCCGGACAGCGACCAATTTTCGGACAGTAAATAGAGCTGGATGGTGTAAATAATTATTTTTAACTATTGTTTGGCTTGCTGGCTGCAACCGGCATGTTTCAGCATGCCATTGCAACAACGGGGGTTGAGAGTGGTAGGTAAGCTTATTTCCCCAGCAACTCCAGCCAAGTCGGTGCAATTTGATTGCTCTTAACACAAGACCTGAATCCGCCTTTACCAGTGCGCTGCTGTTGTAAGTTTTTAGGAAGGTATTGGAAGAGAGTGTATCTTATCAGAGCATCGCTTTGTTACTTCCCAGTGAAAGCCAAATCCATGGCAAGTACGTTTTGCATCGTTTTGCATTCAGCAGTACCACCCCACTCAACAAACATAATAATCATGATACTATCCGCTTTGTGGGTTTCGTTTTTTTTCTGCTGGTTGTTTCTACCCACTGCGGTAAGGGTAATAAGCAAAAAATGTATGCACATAATAATATATAAAACAACGAAAAACACAAACCAAAAAAAAAAACACACAATCACATATAATTCAAAACTGACCAATCTGAGCTCGCCCTGGCAACAACAATCGTATTGATTTTGGAGCAGCTTGAACAAAGTTAAAATATAAAAAAAAACGAAACAAACTGATTTAAAAAAAATGCACTGCAATTGACAATATTTGTCATTTTCGATATCCACTTACTCTTTCTCCTTTCTCTCTCGCGATCTCTCTCTCTCTCTCTCTCTCTCTCTCTCTCTCTCTCTCTGTGCGGTACAGAACAAATTTTGATGCGTTGAATTATTTTCTTTCAAATGAATTATTATCATCTCGCTTGGTTGTTGTACGTGATGCGCGAGAAAACAGCGCGAACCGACTGTGTGGGTGAGGGGACGTTTTGTGCGCCGTTTAAAATCCTTTTCGAACTATTCCGCAATGAGTGTTGTTAATATGTTAACGTAAGATATTTTAAGCAATGGTTTAGAGATCCTGTTCCTGAGATCACTGATGCTTTACTACTTGCCAGTGGGTTTGAAGTACTCCTTGTGTGGGAGCTTTTACTATTCATCCCGTGTGTCACGTGGTGGGGCCCGATTTTTGCACGACCGACTAGTATTGATTAAGACGATGTTCATTGTTTTATTTACACAGAATACTTATCGTAATAAGAAGACGGACAAAAACAATAATTTATTTGTCTATCCTGTTATGACGCATAGCCTAACTCTCTCAGTGAAGGCCAAAATCAGCATTAATTTAGCATTTAGTTTAATGACAAAGAGTTCTGGATCGTTTTGGTTCTTAGATTGGAAAGCTACGGAAAGAGAAAGCTGTTTTGGTGGAGGAGCCAATGGAGATAGGGAATAATGTTTAGACTGCCTGTTGTAGATAGTTGTTACATGAAGTCAATACATCGTACCTAGTCATGAAAGCTGTTATAGTTTTCCCTCTTTTGCAATATCTTTGATCTTTAATGTAGATTTTATGATAAGAAAAGTCCCGCCGGTCCCGTGGTACATTCGTCAGCTTAACAACGACTTCACAACATACCAATCGAGGGTTCAAGCTTAGTATGGACCTGGACCGTCCCTCCGTAGCAAGGACTGGCTATATCTGGTTACTGAAGATACTAAATAAGTCCCGAGAACCTCTGCAGGCTGGCATGTCCGCGAAGAACGTTACACCTAATAGTAGAAGATAAGAGATGTTCAAATGAATGCTAAGAGAGAGAGAGAGAGAGAGAGAGAGAGAGAGAGAGAGAGAGAGAGAGAAGAGAGAAAGTGGAACATTAAAATGTGCTGTTGTATTCCAATATGGACCTCGGAATGGCGCAGTATATTGTTTTTTAGGGTACATTACATCCTAAAACGCTTAACATATCATAAGCGCAAAATAGTTAGAATGAGGCCGTACAGTTGAGGGAAGTGTAGTTTGTGGAATAAGTCGATAGTCAATAAGAGTCAGCAATTAAGCCGGTCTCATGGTACTCGTACGACTTAACAACATGCCTGGCATGGGTTCAAGCCCCAACTAGACGGTGACGCCATACGTAGGACTGACTATCCTGCTATGGAGGGTATTCTAAAAGTCACTGAAAGCCAAGCCCACAAGTAGTGGTACAGGCAGGCCTTGACCGACAATGGTTGTTGAGCCAAAAGAAAAAGAAGTAGAAGAAGAAGAGTCAACAAACTGATAAACCAAGTATCAAACTGTATGCTGCCTAGATGGCTCGAAGAACTGTCAACTATCGGCATGCGGCTGACGACCAATGCTTTACCGATCACTGGTCTAATGAAACACCAAATTCATGATAGTTAGACTGACCAGGCAGAGTTGATAAAAACGGGACAAATAGTTTAAAAAAACACAAAACTACGGAATGTTCTAAGAAGATAAGAATTCGGATAACATTTTTCTTTACTTTGAATACAATACACATTTACTTCGACGTTGAATGTTTATTTTCTACACTGAACACGTATATAGCTGAAACTAGAAACTTCAGAGTATTTTTTTAAAATTACAGAGCGATTGTTTTATTTTTTTTCGTAAAACGTTTCGTAACATTGAAATACTTCTGAACTACCGAACCTAACCAACTGCCGAACAACTTATTTCAACTGGATCAGTACTGACAGGACGAACGTACATTACATATTCTACGGCAGTAAAGAACTCACGGTACTCTAGCGACTTGTTTATGTTTTACTGACGCGCACTCAACGTTTTGTAACTGAAACTAATTCTTGATTTCATTCCTTCACCTCCATAACAATTTTTCTATAAAACCAATTAGACCAGCATATTAAAAGGGGGAGAAGTTAAGAATTTTCACGCATACGACGGGACATTAACTTTTGGTGTAAAAGACGGGACTCTCTCGTTAAGCACGGAACGCGTGGTCGAACCTAGTGGTAGCGCGTTGTTTGTGATAACGTATAGTTTATTTACAGTTAACTATATTGACAGTAGTATAGCTTAACTGGGAATTTACAAATTATAGACTACAGTAGTTATAGATTTACAGTAATGTTGCTTTTTCTTCTTTTTCTGTCTGTACCATTAGTGAGCTTATAATTCATGGACTTATAGGGTTTCTCTTAACATCGGAAGCGAATTCAAACCCGTAAAATACATTTGAACAATAACAATGGAATCTCGAATGATCAGTCATTGGTTGTTCGGTATACGCTCGACATTCATTTGACAATGTGGAATAGGGATTTTACGGATTGAAAAAGAAGCTTACAGTGTTGAGAGCTGGCTAAAGAAAACACTGTTTTATGATTACTCATAGCAGGATAGTCAGTCCTACATATGGAATCACTGTTATTTTGGGGGCTTGAAGCCATGACGAGCATGTTGTTGAGTCGTGTGAGTTGACGACTGTACCATGAGACCGGTCCGTTGTAATGTTACTTACTGAAGGCTGAATCGAACATTATTATTTTATTATTATCTCATTCAAATTTTCATTTTGAACAAATAAGCTCACTAGAATAACTACTTAAATGGCGCAACGATTGAAATTGGTGCCTAGGTCCTGCCTTAAGCCACGAATGGATTTAGTAGCTATCTATTACATTTACCGGTAGCTAGATTGTTAGTCCTAGGAATGGGGAGCTCGGTCCATACAGGTCTTGAACTTATGACGATCATATTGCTATTTTGCATTTTGTAACTCATTTTTCCACAAACCTAAAAACTGAAACTTTTTCTTTAGCTTTTCATTTTTCGTTTATGCTTTCCTCACACGGGAAGAATATGAGAGGCAGGGGGAAAAAAGTCAAAAAGAGTTTAAAATGTATTTCTTGGTAGATTTACGTGTCTGATCGCTTTGCGATTATTTTACGGCTGTTGTATGAAAGTTATTATTGCATGCGATGTTGATCCCATGTTTGCATGAAATGAGCTAATTCTAAATATTACTTGCGTACTGCACCACTTACATTAGGTGCATGCATCAAGTTAACTTCCCGATAAACATTATAAAAAAGTATTAAATGTGTCTACAAATCTTTCAAAATTCCTTCCAGGAGTGACTTATTAATTACTTGGACCCATGAAACACGGTTGGTTAAGTCCTACGAATGGACGACTTTACTACGGCACCGGCTTCCATGAAACTTTAGAATTATCCCATTAATAATGTACGTAAGCAAATTATGTGGTCTTTGGATACCTTTTAAACACAAGATATACTTATATTGATATCTTAAAGTTAAATACTTAAGTTCTTGCTGTATTGATCCGCTGATAGATCAACAAACAGTTGCAAATTATTCAGCTTTTCTATGTAATTTTAGCATTAATCGTATATAGCTTTCGTTTTATAAAACTACCGTCTTTAAACAAAAAAGGGAAAGTGTGACAATTTCCTACATGCACAGACGGTGCGTCATACGAAGCCATTCTTCATTTCGCGGTCATTTGACTGCCTACCTCTTCCCTATCCTTTCCCTATTCCGCCTGCAACACGTCTCGTCATTTGCGGAAAAGATTACAAAATTGCATTTTAGCACCAAATGGCTTTTGGATCATTGCCTTTGTCGTATGCTCTCACCGCAAGTAGGTCATACGGACAAATTAGACAGCTTTCGCACAATCATCGCCGGTTGTTAGTGGTTTGTTGTGGTTGATTTTTTGGCGCTGCTCCCGTCGGCGGTAACGACGTGCTCAGAATTTCAGACGATCATTTGAGGCGCGTAGCGCGTTTGGGGAGCAATCTTTGCAAATAGTCTCCACATTTCTCCGGATGCCTGGATGCGCACGTTGTTGATGACAAAGCAACACTATAGGGGGTTACCTACCAAATGATGGCACTGAATTGAAATCCGGTTTCGTTTAACACGTTTTTTTACCTAACATTTATTTATGACGGTATTTTGGTAGAAAAGCTTAAAAACTGAAAAGAATAGTTGAAGAAATTCGATATGCATATAGTACATCGATTTTCATTGTCTTCAATTTGAGTACTAAAACCCGACAATAGTTGAACCAAATCACCAAACCATGATTGCTATTTCGTCTTTTTATTGAGACGGAATGAAGAACTCGCTATTAATTTTCGAGCACATAGACATATGAAGGCAATTTGAACACAAAAATTGCAAATATTAGTATGATTGTAAAAATGTCCTAAGATCATGGGACTTCTTAACGTTGTTTCACTCTTTACTGAGATTTTGTGACGGCTTATCAAAAAGATTTAAATAGTTTCTGCGGTTTACTTTAGCATTTGATTGAAAACAATTTAATCGTGGGTATTTTTGAAATATTTTAAAATATGTACAAAATAACTACAAACACGGTCTAGTATTGTATCAGACTTTTAGCTTAATTTTTAATAAAAAAAAAGCATGGTAGGACCTACCTACCTACATGTTAGGACACCAGTGTCTTATTTTAGTCAAATCATTCTTAATTCTATAACCGTACGTTAAATTATTCTGTTTCATTCATTTAAGCATCTAATATTTTGAGTACATTAACAATCTTAGCAATCTTACAAAAAATATAACACACAGAAAATCCTTCATCTATGGCTCAACAAAATTTGAGGGCTGAAGTCCTCAATACTCTTTATACTGTCGATTCCATAGGTAATTAAATGCTCTTGGGGTTAGTATGATGCTATTGGTTTAGGAGAAAAGATTCCATAGTTAGATTTTTTAGCTAGCTTAGCTTATATTACCCAGGTAGTAAAGTAAAAACAGCACCTAATAGAATAATACAAGCTCAGATCGAACAAACGAGGGACTTGAGACTATGGAGATCAGTAAGCTTGGCAAGCAGTGTTCTAAAACTAGCTCGATCGAACCGACTGCCTTCAGGGCTGTGTAGCGGAATTTGGGGCAAGTGTGCCATACGGGGCAAGAGTGCCACCAAGCATTTTTCCTTAAAAACTTTAGTTTAATGATCAATTGTGTATACAGTTGGTTGCTTTCCAATGACTAGGTATACTGAGCCGAATTTCATATAGACCAATCGATATTTCCCATTGTTTTGAACTGATTTATATTGAGTTTCAAAATTGAGCAGAATATTATAATTTTTGAATCCAATCAAATAAGCTCTCAAAAATCATGCGAACAATCAACCGAGAAAATATTTACACCACCGTATAGCTGAGCAAAAAACGTGAATTTTTTTGTGAGGTTAGTTGAAAAAAACTTTTTTTTTTGTCACTGAAAAATTCAATTTCAAAAAAGTTACAACTTTTGGGGCAAGTGTGCCATCTCTGTTTGGGGCAAGTGTGCCACCATCTTTCATAGGCGCGAGCTGTCAAAAATGTAAACATTGTTGTAGCGTGCTGCGGAATGGTGCGCTATTGTGAGCGGATTCCACGCCAGAAAAACAGAACAGTAACAAACCATATTGTGGTACAGTTGGTGGTCAAAAAGGGTTCATTGGTGACTAAATACATGTAGGAATACATACACTAGTGGTACAAACGTAATTATTTCCTATTATCTAAGAAATACGGTTATTTTACGGTCTTGCCCCATACGAGTGGCACTTTTGCCCCATAGCCCAAAAAAGAACGTCTTTTTGGACCCTTTTTAAAACGCTTCAAAAACTGTTTTGTTTGCACTTTTTTCAAGCGAAACTCATTTATAAGTAGGAAATAGATGTAAAATGGTTATGAGATTTAAATCGGCTCTTGAAAAACATGTTTTAATGAGTTATAACTTGAAATGCTTAAGGTGGCACACTTGCCCCAAGTTCCGCTACACAATAGCTATCGGAAACGCTTCATGCTGCAAAATACATAATTCGCTGGTGGACGACGCCGTTTGGTACACAAGCATCTCGAGCACCCTGGCAGTAGCGCACATCGATGTGCCGCACCGTTTTAAGGTGTTTTTAATTTCAACGCCTGAGAAACTGTTAATATGATGTACAGCATAAGCAAACCATTATATCACATAAATTACTCAAGCCTAAGTAAAGCAATAAATTAAACGTCTCATTTGCTGTGTCCTGTAAATATGGCCCAAACAATGAAATACGTTAGGTCATTGGGGACTAACCGCAAACAAAATGTTTGCAATAAATACACTTTTCATGATACTTACATTTCTATAATCGTTGGTGGAGATACATTCAGCTACATATTGTATTCAACATTCAAGATATATGGGGCTGTCGGTCAAGTGAGGTAACAGCAACACACATTACCTCAACAAAAGCGTTTACTAAATAATAAAGCGTTAACATAAACGCTCTCGCTATGAGTTATGAATAGAAAAGCTTTCAAATCTCACGTCACGAACACTCAACAAGATCAAACGATCATAAACAGGACAAGGTAGGAGAAGATTAAAAAACACACACATTGCTAACATATTTCACATTCAATTAGTTGCAACGATTGGTCTTTCAGCCGGGCAACAATGCCGTTACGGTGCGAAAGGTGTGAGTGTGCCACTAGCAATGGATACAACGCTCAAAATCAGTGCTCAATGTATCCGTTTCATTGAAACTGCTGTTTATTACCGCTGGCAGATGGAAAATGATGTTATGCAGAGCACGGGTTTTTTGTTTGTCGGTTTTTGTCATAAACTCTTTGTGCTGGCTGGCATCGAGTGGTGTAGTGTAACGACGTTACGTACGCTACAATACCGACTGTTTATTGCTTAATCAACAATTAACAAATAGCGAATAGCTGTGCCAGTCACATTCCATTAGAACAACATATTCTCCACCGAACAATGTGAACCCGGCGAGCCGTCGCAGGATAGGATTTTTACCCAGCATGTTTTTTTTTCTTTTTTGTATTAAAAATTGGAAAAATCTACCTTTACATCTGCGCTGCTGTGTTGCAACTGGAGTGCATTTGATTGCATTTTGTGCAGCGTAACGTGCTGCCAGGTGGCTATCACTTTAAATTAGTTGTTTATATAAGACACGGTTAGTCCAATCATCGATATTGATATTGGAAAAGAGAATTTCGTTTTTATTCCGAATCGAATACGTTCGCCGCTCGCGATGGTAGCAGGTAGGTTTTCGTTTAATTAAAATCCTTTCCCCACGGGTACGACAATGGTAGGCCGAAGTGCATGAGCAGCTGACAGCAGCAGGATGGTTTGCACAAAAGCAAAACTGCATTTCATCATTACAGCGCAATTGCACGATTGAAGGAGCGGGCTCGATTTTTATCTTCCGGCCTGTGAAGTGAAATTTGAGCAAACGCTACCCAAAGTAACGTCGACACTTGCTTCGCAAAAGCCAAACACAGAGACGTATAATTTCGGCGCACCAGGTTTTGATGATTATTTCTCTAGCCTTCTAGTCCTGTGTTGCAAGAAAATACTGCCCTGCCCTGATGTTTCGATGATTGTGGCGTGGAGCAAGACACAAGCTCGACGAGACAACGTCAAACCATCAAACCTGAACCACTCGCCTCGAACCCCAGGACGAATGATTAATCTCCGTGAATTCGTGCGGCGGCAGGCTGCTCGCCACCTCCACCCCAGCCTTTGTGCGCTTTCGTACCGTGATCCCCTTGTGTGCCGTCAAGAAAGCTCTCTACACAAAATAGATGGCATAAAGGAGATGGTAAAGCCTTTCAAAAATAACACCCAAAAACAGAACCCCACACGAGCTTGCTACTTACAGGCAGGCAGGCAGGCGGGAAACTAGCGGCACTTAGGACCGGTTTTTTGTTTAGCGGGGAAGAAGTGCATAGGGGGGGCACCAATCCAAAGTCCCAGGCTCCGTTTTCCTCGCACCGGCCACAATCGATCGCATTGTTTTCGGTGGTTTTTTCGGCGAAACGAAACGATCATTATGGTGCACCCTGGGACCCCGGTTCCCCAGGAGGAGACCAGTTTCCTTTGGCTCCGTGCTGTGCTCCTTGCTTGCTGGGGAAGAGGAAAAGCAATTGCATCTTTGCGTGTCTCCCTCACTCACTCTCTCTCTCTCTTTTGCTGGCTTGCATTGCAATCACGAATGCATCTTTCACGATCGTTTCAAACCACCTCCCCGCGGGGTACAACTGGGTCCGGGTCGGATCGGAACAAAGGCACGGCGGCCATGGCTTATGCAGCTTCGGGGACCGAAAGTAATGGAAACAAAAATGCACTTCACCATCGCCGCTGTTGCAGTGTTCCTTTGGCCCATTTGGAACAAATAGAGGACTCTCCAATTGCAACCGAGCCCCACGTAGCTAACCTGAGTAGTCCGCCTTTCGTTATGCTGGCTTCGTTTTTGTGGTACCGCTCTCTCTCTCTCTTTCTCTCCCTATGTGTGTCCTGAATGCATGCTAGCTTTGTGAAAGATCGAGGGCATGGTATGTTTTTTTTTTGTTTTGCTGGTAAGCAACCGGGAGACAGTAAAGAGGAACGGTAGGCTGTCATGTGTGCTGGTGCAAGGCAATAGTAAATCAAGTGTTGTATGTTGAAGGAAAGGACATTCATTTGATGAGCTATCGAAGCAATCAAAAGTTGAATTTAATTTGATTTTCAATAGCTTCAATTCAAACCAAAAATGTAATAGCATCAGATCACCCTTGAAAGGAGCTGGAGCTTGGGATCTAGGTTTAAGGAAATATGTACACACTTTGAAAAGATTTAATGCATGCAGATGCAGAAGCATAGAAGACAATTCATTGCGTAAAGCGTGGAAGTCTTCGTGGACTACGGATATCGTTTCAATCACAATCACATATCTACCATATGATTGCAGCTTATCATTCACATTTACCTTCTAGAATTCGTCCAACCAGTTCGCGAAGACGAAAACAAACACTGCCTAATGAAAGATAATGACCGCAAAATATACAGTTGCTGCAAAATATGCAGTATTGCCAAGTTGGCAATTCGATGATGTGGCGAAGAAATGACAATCATACCTTAATTAAGTATTTGAACAGCAAATACAACACTGGCACCTGTTGTAGCGATCATTAACCTTGGTGTTGTCATCAGTAATAATAAATTAAAGAAATTTTATCACAAAAATCAGTTGCAAGAAGAAGCATGATTTACTTCTTTTAATAATATTTGATTTAAAATAACTAAAAACTGCAAAACATGCTTACCTGACAAGATTCTTTAGCCAGCAAAACATTATACACTTGGTTTTCAATCCATCAACTTCAATTTCAACTGTGTCAAACTTGTGAAAACCGGACGACGATCACTAGCGGCTGACAATTATTTCGGGTTACCATAATTATTGTTCTAATATATATTAAGGGTTTGGATTAAATTGTTTAAGGAGTGATTCTGTCAAAAGAAGTAACTTTCTGACAAAGCGAAGAAATATTTTTACGCAAAAGTTAGTAAAAATAATCAACCCAGAAAATTAAAAAAGATCTAGCAAGTGCACAATAATACTGTACTGAGGTGACGCAAAAGTTGAAAAAAGTATGTACAAAAGTACAATCGCGTACGTTTTAACATACTTTTTCCTTAATTTATTTATAATTATAAAAATTGTTAGATTATATAATTGATTTTAATTCGTAATATCCAAAATACCACATAGAAATCGGAACAAAATGCCAATATTACAATGCTTGAGAAAGTCATTAAAAGTTAGTACCTTTTCACGTTTTTTTTTATTTTTTATTTTTTTTTATAACGAACTACTCGGACATGCATGCCTGTACATGCTTCTGAGATGTAGGGGAAGGCGGGGCAAAATGGCACTGCTAAGGATGTTGCTCTGTATCCCATTGGATAAATCACTTTACACTGATGTTTTGACAGCAATCGATGCATTTTATTCTTGCAAAACAAATAGAAGTAGACGTATCAATAACAAATATAAATGTATAAAATGAAATATAAAAAAACAACATTAAAAGTCGGGAAAATGTATTGTGAGAAGCAAAATGATCGCGCAATGGGGCAAAATGGTCTTACACTAAATGTCAAAACACATCAAAACAAAGAGGCAAAATGGACCACAGCATTGGACTTTAGGCTTTGGTTTAAGCTGTTGTACCTACGAAGAATTGTACAGGTAGAGATTTATATTTCGTACTGAAGTGTTTTATTAAATAATTTAGTAAAATGCTGGAATATTTCAATAATCCATATGTTGTCAGTAATTGTTCTTGTCGATAGAGTACAAATACAGCATAGTTTTATTATTGAAAAACAAATACATTGTAGCGACCCCGTGCTTACACCACAGCCTCATCATTTTGCTCCTGTCAAAACATACCGATCATTTTTCCCTAAGCAAAACATTTTACAAACTTTAACTTGAAAAACTTTACACTAAATTAAAATGGTTACTTCTTTAAGCGAAAGGCCACGGGAGTGACAAAATGCTGACAAATTTTTCAAAATGTGAGCCTTTATCATTTTTTTGAGCTTTTGTCAAAATTTTGTGACCTGGAGCAGCCAGGAAAAAAAGTTGACAAAAGTTGACAAAATTTGACGTTCGTGAAAAAGCGTAAACAAACAGCTATTTGGCGCAGTTGTGACCCATTGTTATGATAATAATGCTAAAATGCATGATTCTAATTGATTTATGTACCTAGTTAGTGCTTCTTAAACAAAATATCGATGATATTCAGATGTTGGAGCTTTTTGTCGCTCATGTGTATGTTTTTGGTGCGGCCACGACAAAAGCTCTTTCTTGCAGTTGACAAGCAATTTTGACAAAGTTGAAAATTTTTTCAACACTTTTTCAGCTCCGTGGCCACGCGCTATTTCACGTAAATCACAGATAAATGTCATATGCCTTGATACACATCTTTTTATTTCTATAATTGTTTGCTAAATTCTTACGAAAGCTTATTTTCGAGACGGTAAAAATCACATCATTTTGAGCAAAACAATTTTTTTATTAATTTATTTGATTATTTTAAAGTCTTAGGATATGAAACGTTCATGGTGGGCTTTGAACATTGTATTTGATGTTTTGAATCATTGGAAGTCATTTCAAACGTGTTAATTGGCCAATAATACAGGTGACCATTTCGCCCCTTATTTGCTACTTGCCTAATTCTTACGAAAGTTTATTTCCAAGACGATGAAAACTACATGGTTTTGAGCAATTTTTTTACTAATTTTTTTGATTGTTTTGAAGTTTTAGGATATGAAACGTTCATGGTGGGATTTAAACATTGTATTTGATGTTTTTAAATCATTAGAAGTCATTTTAAACGTGTTAATTGACCAATAATACAGGTGACCATTTCGCCTCACCTAATTATTTTGCCCCACGTTCCTCTGTTAGTACCACGCACCAGGATAGTTTGCCCTAGGGAATCGATTCTTGTACGAGCCGACGATGTTAGTGAAGAAAAAGTCTCAAGCATACTAATTCACATTAACTACACAAATATTACACAACATAATTTACTAAAAATAATATAGAAATATAAACAATAGAAAACTAGTTCAGCCTAACTGTGAACAGTGAATGAGTTAACATGTTAACATGAATGAATAACATGTTTAAATAGTTCTTATATTTCATTTCATAAATATATTTAATTATTTCATTAAACAAACGTATGGTTTTACAAACCATACAAAATTCAAACCCTTAATCGCCCGTAGTTGACCAGAAACACACACACACACAAATGAACTCTGACGCTGTGTGCACATGTCCTTGTTTAGCGTTGGCAGCAAGCTTTCACCCAATCATAGTGGGCTAGCTAAAAGCTTCAGAAATTTCAACGCCATAAAAGCGACCAAAGCGGCTCTCATCTCAGCCAAACTATAACTATAGTATGCAACGCCCAAGCGGACACGTGATGTATTTGAGTTTGGTAACTGTACACGAACCTAAGAAGCGTACCGTATACGTTTGACGTGACCAAACGTTTGTTTTTTCTCTCTCTCTTTCGAATCTTCTTCTTATGTTAACTATTCCCAAACATTGCCAAAATGCGCACCGGATAGAGCAACATTGGAAACTTCGATGCGCCTTTGCAGGCGAAAAGAAACACGCACACAAACGTTCACCGAAGGGGGCCACAGATAATCGAGACGAGACAATGAACTTTTAGTGTGTGTTTTTTTTCCTTTGACTCCCCCCCCCCCCCCCCCCCCCCCCCGTTCATTCCTTCCGTTTCCTTCCCGACGGGATCGGGGTAGGATTTTCATGTTTTACCATTCGATCCTTTGGGCGATGGGAATCGGTTTGATTTCAACGCCGTCTTAAAGAAAGGCCGTGTGAGGTAGAACGGGGTGTGACGGACGAGCAACATAGGGTGAAACATCAAGCCAGTTTCCCGCCAGTTGCGTCTCCTCTCCCTCCAACACGCGTAGGATGCTCGGAAAAAATGGGGGGAGGGGGGCAAAGATACATAGAGAAACAAGCCCCGAAAGCCCCAGAAGATCGAGCTGCTGCAGCGCGCAGATAGCCGAAACGTCGCTTGACCTCCGTTCGCTTCGGACGGAGGGCTACCAACATTTTGCTACGGCCGCTGATTTGGCAGTGTACCACCAGCCCCTCCGCCCGAAACGAAAGCTCAAAAAAATCGCCCGAAAAAATGGTGCCCTCCTTGCTGTGCCCGCCCTTCCCGCGGCACTGTGCGGCACAATCCTCATTACGCGCCTTCAATTCTGCGTGATCATCCGGCCAAAACTGGGATGGATTCCTTCTCGGCTGGCTCCTAAAAACCTGGCAAATCGGCTCCTTCGTTTCATCCACCACCACCGTGTGTCTCACCAACAATTACCCCGTTTCCCCCGTGCTGCGGCGCGAGGATCCTATCCGCCCGTACGCTTTTTCGCTCGTTTCCGTAGCAAATCCATCGTTATGCTTTAGCTTTCTTTCGTTGAGGATACGTTGCATTTTCGGCCTCTCCCCCCCCCCCCTCCCTTTCGCTTGTTGCCCTTCTTAGTTTGCAATTCCTCTTTGCGCTTGCCTGATGGAAGGGATTGTTGGTGAGGGTTTTTTTTTATTCTTGTTCGCTGGTTAATGTGCCTATCCCCTTGCACACGGAGATAGAAAAGCCCGGGAATTAACAACAAAAAAAAAACCTTTACAGCTCCACCAAAGCCAACTCCCCGTGCAGGTAGAAAGGGCACCGGGAATAAAAGGGAATCAAACATTAACTCGAAACATAATGCGTTCGAGGGGGCAGTACGACAAAAAAAGGGAGGAAGGAAGGAGTTGCACAAAGTGCAACTACCACCACGACCGCCACGCTACACACCTACTCGCCCCATATCCGCCTCTCATTGCTCGCTCTGCTCGTACCGGTATTTGACCGAAGTCAGTGTTTGGGGGCCCGGAAACTGGTTCGGTTTTTGGTTGTATTTTTTTCCTCCCATCCCTATCCTTCTCTTTTGCGTTGCTTTCGGGGGAAATAGTTAAAATTTTATTTTCAACAGTTTGATGCGAGCGAAGAGATTAAAAACCTGCGCCAGAAGTAGGTGTTTGCAGCAGTATTATTATTACTGTTATTGTTACGAGCTGGGTCTGAACTTTTAGAGCCATCCCACTGGTCATCCCACTCTTGGCTGCATTTAATGTGTTTGTGTGTGTGTGTGTGTGTGTGCTCCCCTTTTTTGTTGTAGTTCATTGTATTTTACGGCCAACATTATTTGGGGAATGGAAAATGATGAAAAATGAAAAAGTTTCAATACACACCACAACCGCCAGACTCCTCCCTGGGTGTTTGTCGAATCCTGACCGCCTTTTCCACCTACCACCTTACCCTCTCTCCCCCCCCCCCTCTAACACTCGAAAACGACCTGGGCAGCGGTACATAATATGAAATTTATAATTAGTTACTCCTATGTGCGTCCGCTAAAAAGCGTCCGCAGAACCAAATGGCTATAATAATAATAATGCCAGCGCAGCCATCATCGCTTACACCGCCCCTCCTACCTGTCCCTTCCTCACCCATTGCTGGAAAATCCCAATCCTGCTGGGGGTCGACTGATTTGGGTCTTCGGCCTTTTTTTTGTCTATGTGCATGTTCAACCCCCTCCCCCCCTCCCCACGTTCCCACCACCCAAAAACCCCCCTTTGCTTTGCGCCTTGCTTGCTGGCACGGTCCAGCCTTGACGAATTGTGGCGCAGATGTGAATTTTTTGGGCGGATATAATTATCCGAAAATGCCTCCCACCCATCGCCTCAAAAACAAAACCCATTGCGTGCGAGAGAGAGGGAGTGAGAGGGAGAGAGAGAGAGAGAAAAAGAGAGAGGGAATAAAATAATATAACTAATATAAAGCGGGCATGGCGAGCAAAAAGAGCCAAAAACAAAAAAAAATCAATACACACGCACGCACACGCACATGCCATTGGCGATAGTAGCAACAGAGCGAACGGGAACAAATGCATAATGCACAACCTCTCCCCCCCTCCCCATTCTTCTTACCCCATTTCTGACCTTTCCCCCGACAATCACATTGCTATCCTCTTTTTTGCCGATTTCCCCCCACACAACAGCAGCAGCAAAAAAAAAACACTCAAAAATAAAATAGATAAAATACAACAACCACCTTCCCCCAACTGCCATTTGAAGTGCAAAAAAAGGCAACACAAAACAGGACAAAACAACACAAAAAAAAGCCCTCTCCACCCTCGCAACACATCAACCATGTACGCAAAAGTAAAATGCAACCCAAAATTCCTTCCAATTCCTCATCCTGCCGCCATCCTTTCGGCACCCATTCATTCCGACACACCACGGCCAGGACACACGCACTAACGCATGCACAAAATATCGGCCCATGGCTGAAAAATAAAATACCTCCTCTCTAACACCCCCCCCCCTCTCTCTCCCATCACAAGCTCCCCGGTCGAAACAGGGGGGGCTGCAAAAAGCCCACCACCCAATTAGTTCGTCGCCTACTTTGGCACCCAAACCCACCGGTGGCGTGTTGGTAGATTATATTTTTACCTCTATCCCTCTCCAATGCGGATAATGAGGAAAAAAGAGTAGTGTAGAAAAAGAAAGAACATACCCAGAGAGAGAGAGAGAGAGAGAGAGAGAGAGAAAGGGAGAGAAGGAAAGTGGGCGTAAAAAATGCACACACACACACACACTCAGCGCTGTGCGTATAATCTGTCACTGCGTAGTGTTGCGTAAATCAAATTCATCCTTACTTAAACCTGTCAAACTGTAAAGGCAAAATATGCACCACAACTGTAGATAAGTGAGCACAGCCCTGAGTCCTGTCTGACTGAGCAGTGGTGAACCCTTCCCCCCCCCCCCCCCCTTTACAATCTAAAACTGCTTGCAAACCAACGATAAAAGATAAAAAAAAGTATAATAAAATTAGCATCAATTGTCACGTTTGAGAAATGGAAATAAAAATTCAAACCGTATCGCATTTAGATTCCTTTTTGCTCGCTGTCGCCAACTGTTTACCGCGTTTTTGTGCCGTAAACCGTTGGGGAGTGCGGGGTTCGGTCGGAGTTCCAATAATCAGTTAATCGAAAAATAAGAAGAAGAAGAATGAAAAAGCGAGAAATGAGAATAATAGCCGAAAACAAGAGTGCACAATCAATTGCACCGTGCGTCGTTTGATGGCCTGCACACGCAAAATGGGTGGACAAAACGGGAGGAACGATTTGGAGGGCTGGTGAGCAAAAAGTGCATCTCACCTCCCTCCCACCACCACTCTGGTTGTGTCGAAATGCATAAAAGTTTAAAAAAAGGGAGACAAGCTAACACAAAAAATCAAAACGAACAAAAAAAACAACCAGAGTCAAACATTCTACATATCATATTATATGCGTATTTCCACCTTTTTTGCATCTATTTATCGCTCTCTCCCGCTCTGATTGTTTTATTTTCGTGTGTGTGTGTGTGCGCTACTCTTTCCCCTGTTTGGTCCGTGCCCTTTTGTTGGGATTCAACCCAAAAAAAAAGAAAGAAAATAAAAAAAATGCGCCACTTGATGTCCCTACTTTACATGTTAACTATCTTTTTTCGGCACTTGCACGCATCGATGCATCGCAGCGGTGCAGTTTGTTGCGATTTTCGCGTCGGTCATTTCGTCTATTTCATTATTTTTATCGAATCTCGGATGCTCCCCTTTGGCCACTCCGCGCCTCCACCTTAAACAACCCCCCCCCCCATGAATGCATGAGAAGGTCAAAGTGATGCCGTTTTTGTTGCTCTCTTGCTCTTACCCTCCCGCACAGGAGGTGAGGTTAGTGTGCTGATTATCACGCGCCTTTTTACGCTCCCTTTTTATTCTCCATTTCTTTCTGTGTGTGTGTGTCTCTCTCTCTCTTGCTCTGGTTTTTGGAAACCCCTTTTTTGACTATTTGGCAACGAGTGAAATGTGTGCACACGGCTGCTGCCCCATCCGTACCAAATGTGGGGAAATGAGAGCAATGCAGTTGCATCGACCACCCATTTGTGTGCGTGTGTGTGTATAACTTTTTTTCGGCCCATCAGTTCCCACACACACACGCACACACACACACACGCACACACCCACAAAATGGGGCGGAGGAAAATGGATGGGAAAAAATAACTAAAATTTTGTGTTTTTCCAAATTTTTATTCCACCCGAACCGGGCATGTGTGTGTGTGTGTGTGTGTGTGTGTGTGTGTGTGTGTGTGTGTGTGTGTGTGTGAGTGTGACCGTGGGTGGAGGGCAAACGCATAGCCCTCACGCATTACCAACATCGCCCACCTCCTTGTCACGCGCCTTTTCCAATTATCCTTTCCGATTGTCCACGCCCGGGTTGCATGGTGGTTGCAAGGCAAATTGATACACAACAACGAGGGAAGAGCGCAAGCACAAAGCAAAACAAAACAAAACAACGACCGAACACAACAACAACAACAAGCTGGAAAATAAACCATCCCCACCACCCGCACCCAAACACCCGGGTGGCCCGGTGTTTGTCCCAAACCAGCAGCAGCCGCTTCGGTTTAATCTTCACCAAATTATTATGTGATATCAAACACGCTCGTACACGCACACGCACACGCACACACATCGGAGGCTAGGCTAACCGAATCGGAGGGGGGACTACAGTAGGAACAGGGCCAAATATACCCGAGCCCCGAGGAAGGGACACAACTGGCGCTGAGGTTAAGGGCTGTGCTTTCCCCGGGTTTTGTTGGGCACATGCAATTTTGAGCAGCTTTTGATGCTTTTCCACCATTGTTCCGTTCGCAGACACCTTGCTCTTCCACCCTTTTCCCCACCGCTGCGCATCCCTGTCCACCCGATCGTGAACTGCAGCTGATTATATTCTGTTTTTGCTTATTTCTATTGGATCCTGTGTGTGTGTGTGCATTTGTACGTACGCAGAGGGTTTTTTTTTAGTTCTGTACATGATTTTAAATATATTTTGTATGTGTGTACCATTTTGCCCCCCCCCCACCCCTTCCTTTTGATTCTTTTTATTTGATTTTGTTTTGCCTCATTTTATTTCTACCTCCATGTAGCTGTGTTTGTTGTTGTTGTTATTGTTTTGTTTTTGTTTTGTCCATCTCTGTGTTATGTTTTGTTGCATTTCATCGCAGGTTTTGTTTCGGTTTGATGATAATGGATTTTTTTTTTTGTAATTTGTTGTTTTATTTTTGAACGTTAATGTTCCCGCCACTCATCCATCGCTCCTCATGTTTCCTCTAACCCTTGCCTCGTTGCCCCCACAAACGCGCCCATGTATATCAAATTTACTTTCTAGTCCAATCGGACGCCCGGCCCAGGGTGCCGTATACGTACGGGCCCGTTGCCGGGCACCACCAGTGGCAACTGGTCTCATTTTATGCTCAGCCCCCATTTGCGCGTTTTCCAAACCGTTGCACACTCGGTACGAAGCATCAGTCCGAAAATCCGTCACGCTCGAACAAATGCTCAGCACTGGGCTGGAAATGCACTTTTCTAGCGCATAATCATCTGCCGGCCTTTTTGGCTCTCCGCAATGTGCTCATCCCTTTTCGGAGGTGCCACAAAACCTTCCGGTGCAGGATGGGCACAATGGAAAGCTTGGCTAGTGCTGCGGGCAAGCGTCGGGGACACTCTTAGTCAACATATTCGCTGCAGGTGAATTACATTACATTACACTGCACCGGCAAAATCCCGGATTTTTGATGGTTTTGATGCTGAAAGTTGACGGCGATTATAACTGCTTTAAATTAATGGCTTATAACGTCTGCAATAAATTGGCTTACAATCTCACAAACCCTCAAACACAATGTACTCTTATCTTGATCTAAAGCATGTTAAGAAGGATTGCTTGAGTAGAATTTATAGAGAATATATTTAAAACCTCTTAAAACATGTGACATTGTGAAAAATCAAACTTTTTTTAACTGATCGCAAGGATTCCTTTTAGATTGAAGAAAACTATTGAAACCTTAACATACGCATAATCGTCTAACAAAAAGTGTTCACTTCTGATCGGAATTCACATAATCAAGCTAAACAACTGTGTCTGAAATGTTGTGACGTCACATTCGCTGTAAGAGCTAACTCAATGTTGAAGTATATCCTTTTTTGTGAATCTTTAAAATAGAAAATTGCTATTAAACTATAATCTTAGCTGTAGAAGTGTGACTTTTTACAGAGGGAAAGGGAGACTAGAACCCGCACGATGGAACGAAGCACCAGGTGACTCCATTATTGAAAGCATTGTCGTGCTTTACGACGGATACGTGATTTTCACCTTGCAAATTGCTACTTCGAACGAGGGATATCAATGGTTTTAATGAAGATATTAAACAAATGTCACTTTTTATACCACCTTTGCAAAGTTTTCTTGTCGGTCTCATAGATTCAGGGGTCTCCTAAGGAACACAGGGCCCTCAAGAGCCTATTATGCGGCGCGCGATGAGTTTTTAAAGGTTAAAATAAACAGTAAATTATTGTGACTATTTTTATAGATGCTATTTAATTGTTGCTTTTTTGAGACGTTGACCAAACTTCAATTATAGAAGGCTATAGAAGTTTTGTATATTCTGTTAGTACTTTCTTATTCCAAAGATATTTAAACGTTCGCTCTTGCAGTGGGTTAATTCTTGCTTAATGAGTCGCTTGTACGTCATCAAAATTGATATGCGCATTTCTAAAGAAATAGTCAGCAGCCGGTAGTGCCTCAAGGTGCTTCTCTTCATCTTGTCCGTCAACGATGTCACCCTCGTTTTACCTCACGATAGTTCTGCTCATGGTGCAAGCGCAACGGCCTGACTATCTGCATTGAGAAATGCTTCTGTGTGTACTTTTGTCGATACAGGTGTTCAACAACTGCTACATACTTCATATATGGCAGCACAGTTAATCGTAAAAATCATGCCAAAGACCTGAGCATTCTTCTAGACTCAAGCCTATGTGCATTAAGCTTGTCTACAGTAATATCGTTCGCTCGGTTTTGGAATATTCATGTGTAGTCTGGAGCTCAACTACTGCTTCTGCAATTGCTCTCGAAACTTGAGGCGATTTAACGAAAGCTTACACGATACGCCCTACGCATACTTCCCTGGCAGGATCACAATAATTTTCCTCTGTATGCAGCGCTGTGCCGTCTTTTAAACCTTGATTCTCTTTCTGTTAGTTGACGCAATGCACAGTGCTCTTTTATCGCTGGCCTGCTAAATGGCTGTGTCGAGTCATCGCCTTTGCTGCATCGCAAAGATATCTATGCACTATCCTGACCACTTAGGTCTAGAGAGATTCTGCGAGTTGTTTAGTCCCGCTCCAGCGCTGGTCAATGTGACCCTATGTTCCGCATGTCGGTTGAATTCAACACTGTTTCGGATTGCATTGAGTTTAATATTCAAAGAGCTTCAAAGCACGTCTCCGAATTTTGCCGTGGCTGCAGTGACCTGCGATAATAGGCTTGATTTTGCTATCCAATTTTTGTAATGTTACCCGTATGAATAAGGCCGTATAAACCGTTGAAGAGTAACTAATAAATAATAGTTAGCTAAAGGAAATGGAAAATGGCCCTTAACACCGTTATCTGTGATACGACAAGTTTGGAGACACCATAGATCTAAGTTTAGTGATCATTTCCAAATATTCCTAATGTGTAATGAATTGAATTATAACTACGCTGGTTACTCTTCCAATTGCATACTTGATAATGAATTAACCTTCTCTAATTTTTCTACTTCATAATCAGCATTTTATTGATTCGCATAAATATATTCATCAAACAATGCTACCATTTTTAAATGGCATGTATTCATTCTTAAAATTGAATAATTGTGAGCTTATTTCATCTAACAAATTGATTCAGTTTACTATTTAACATGTATTACAGCTTCATTGTTTGAAAATGTGTTCATCAATTATTTGATTTATTCCATTTTTGAAGCAGTTTTGGCAATCGAGGGAATCTTTCACCTAACATTTCATTGTGCAGATGTTTAATCTTTATGATCAAAATGAACCGTATTTTTTTAACTCCTTTCGATTTGTAGTGTAAATGAGTAATGGTGGATTTTCCCACTTTCACTTCATGGCAGTTGAAGGTGTTTTGTTACATCTATTATTCGAGCATACAAAACTCCTAGTCAAGCCTTTAATGTTACTTCCGGTAAACTCTAATTCATTTTCAACAAACGCAATGCTTCATTCTTGGTAAAATCTTTCATATATTTTATAATATATTCAAGTGCGTCAAGTAGTCGTGAAAAGGCGCTCGTTATATTTTTGCGTATTTTTGTTATACAGTTTTACATATAATACCGAAGCAACTCTGCCATAAATTGAATTTAATTAAATTATTAAATTGATTTTTTTTCCTACAGTACAGTACAGTAGTTCATTGTCAATACTTTCATAAACTGTTTAATAGATATAACTAATCCAGTAGTTAAAATTAGCAGTAGTTAAAACACAAAAACCTTCAACAAAGAATGCACGTAAAAGAGTTTGCATCAAAAAGCCACTTTCAAGTATGATCAACATCCTTAACAGGATAACTTACTTAAACATACAACATATGAACAAGCGGTTAAATATGGTTCAAGAGTTTGCACAAAACTGTGTAAATTAGACACATTTTTAGCGAATATTTTTCATTTATGATGTCCACCAATTTGCATATAGATACGATATTATTGAGATTGAATCTTTCAGTCAAGAGCATTTATATTTTTCTAAAGTTAGTCATCCATTAGATATTGTAGAGTTTTGCAATATGTCTTGACCGATCACGAACGCCTTTACCAGTCTTATGCTGGGATCCTAAGTGTAGCAGTAGAAGACCATTTGTCAACGACGGCAACAGATTTGTCCAACATGGCGTTGCCACCTATGACGTATGGGGGCAAAGAAGGAGATCGACCGCAAAATAGTGCACAGGAGGCATCGACCGGAAGCCATTCGAGTGCCAAATGTCGTCCAGACAGACGTCAATACCAATCCGATAGTCCTCCTCATACAGAAGGATATGCAACGACGAAAAGGTGGCGAGTAGTGGTTCGTCGGATATCCGTAAGTGACCGCGGGATGAAACAATGAGACACTGGCAGGATCAGTGGACAATCGGGTGCAGGGCAACTGCGAGGCCCTATAGTGAAGACGACGAGGTTGATTCCAGACGTTAGTGGTTGGCTCGGCTTCAAGAATAGGGGAATAGACATTTTTCCTTTATACGACACTCTCCGGGAATTTTCTTGAACCCGATATGAGATATGATGTGATTGGGTTTAATAATCAGTACAGGCCGCGGTAATAGTTCCATTCCTTAATTAGCAGCCAGCTTTGTGGTATACATAAAGTCTATCAGATGTCCTCTAGTTCAGTACTTTTATTATCTAACGACAAATTTAACGCAATAAGATTTCACAGCAATAAGATATGAAATAGTAAACAAAAATAGTGAAATAGTGATTTATTCTCAAACTAAGGATTGACTGAAGAAAATAACCGACGGTATTCGTGGGGATATCTATAGCGATGCAATCTTTCAACTTGCTCCGGGTTTTTTTTTTCAAATTTTCTCAATAACGGCAATCCTAAACACTAAAAAAGTAAAAAAAATAAACTTGGCAGGGCTAGCTAAACTGTTCAAACAATGAGGAAAGAAAACGATTTCGAACCCATTACGAATCTACAAGAGTACCCATTGTACACTGTACAAATATTTTCAAATCAATAAAAACTTGTATACTACTACTACTACAATCTTTCAATAGTTTGTCAAAACAATCCACCTCAAACAAAGCAGCAGCTATGTATATTCCAGTACTCATTTTTGCTTCTAACACATCGATCCGTCCTGTCTTCATAGTCACATTCTAGAACATGACACTCGGAAGTATTCTTGGCCTCGTATGATCTCAAAACGCTATGATCTTCCATCTCACAGGTTTTTTTTTAGTTTAAGATGATCTTACTGTTTGCCATCCTTTGGTTTCGTTGAGCTAGTCTTACCGCTTGGACATTGGACAACCTCGACACATGAAGATGATACGGTAATATATATACAAATATACTACAATACGGTAATAGTATATATGAATATACTATACCGATCACTGACATTGCAAAATTTAAACGTTGATATACATACGCTATTGGACATGATATTTATCTAATATACTCAGTAAGATAATAATAAGTATAATATTCTTCTTCTTCTTCTTCTTTCGCAAAAACAACCATTACCCGTCTTATTGATTACTCATAGTAGCATGGTCAGCACTACATATGGGGTACGGTGCATTCGGAGCTTGAAGCTGTGACACGACCGGCGGGTATAACAAAGTCTTTATAATACAGAGGTCGAGTCGACCAGAACATTTAATAAAAAAGTGTAGCAAAGTTTTGACAGTTAGATGAAACAACTTCAATAGTTTAATCGCAACATCCATTGTGGTTTAAGCTGTGGTGCATGCAGTGGTGTGGATGCAGTTTCGGTTAGTTTTACAACGTTCGTTCATAATTTTGTACATAAAAAGTTTACGAATATCAAGATAGATAGAAAAGATAGAATCATATGAAGCAATTATCGATTATGACAAGATCAGTGCCCAAACTTAGGACGAAATCATGTGCAGCTTAAGAGGATCAAAGCTAAAAGGCTAGTTTCCTGATTGTGGTCGTTTTTAAGTGATGAATTTATTTAAAGAAAAAAACTACTCCATGCCACAATCATGAGAAGGTTATGTACACAGCAAATTTTCTCATCCTGCTTCAGTAAAAACCTAACAAAACGATACAGTACTTTTTTACTGAAACGATACAGTAATAGAATATTTGCCTGGTTTTCAGCATAAATGTCATATTTTTATTGATTTTTAGTAAAATAATTTACTGAAACAATGTAAAAAAATTGCTAAAAGTTATACACAATTTACTGAAAATCAGTAAAATCTGTGTCAAATTGGTCATTTCACTGAATATCTTCTTCTTCTTCTTTGGCCCAACAACCGCTGTCGGGCAAGGCCTGCCTGTACCCACTAGTGGGAAGTGAGCATGGCTTTCAGTGACTATTGTTACCATAGCAGGATAGTCAGTCCTACGTATGGGGGCACGGTCTATTCGGGACCTGAACACATGACGGGCATGTTGGTACGTCGTACGTTTTTCATCTAACTGTCAAAAACAAGCTTTGAAAATGGAGGACCAAAATCGAACTATGCATTGGCCTTTTTGACATGCATCGACCTCTTGACATGCATCGACCAAAACCTATTACATTGACTTTGATACAAACGCATACAAACTGACAGCTAGCTATCAAGTAAATTAAAAAGCATGCCAACTAAAAAGTGTCCAACGACTGATTTCTGATTACATAATTTCAAAGCAAAGCAGCCAGCACTGTACCCCTTACTACTCCGGATCCGCTACTGGTCACGCTCAAGCAAGTTATCTAAGGAGGGTTTTGTAGCAAGGAGGAACTTTTAAAAATTTAAATTGGAATTAGAAAATGAAGAACGTTCCACATGCGGCACGATCTACAAATAACTGATTTAGGACTGACTTTGGACCAAAGCTTAGCGTTCCACTTGCACATTGACAATATTGTTAGTAAGGCTTATAAATTATTAGGGTTTATTTATCGTCAAAATCGCGAATGCTATGATCTATTTTGCCTAAAATCACTCTATGTTTGTTTGGTTCGTTCAAATATTGAGTATTATTCTATTATTTGATAGTTAGAACCGCATAGTGCTAGTTGCGTAAAGAAGTTAGAAGCAACGCAGATTTACTAGACTAGCTATGAACCACATTTGAGAGGAGTTAGTGTTATGCCAAGCTATAGGGACCGTTGTTTGTTATTAGGTCTTCAAACGCTTGAACATCGTCAAAACCTAAATCAAAGTGTATTTGTTATCAAATTGAAGGATATTGAATTGGACGCACCTTCTGTATTAGAAAAGCTTAACATTTATGCACCTGCTAGAACAATTCGATCGCGTAATTTAATCTATACCGTACCTTAACGCACACTTTATGGATCCTTTATTAACAATCCTTTGATTAACGATACTAACGACTGGATTGATCTTTTTGATTTTAATCTCTCGAACTGATTCGTATAAGTCGAGCCTCCTATTACTATTCAATTTTGGTGATAATAGTCGATGATATGAGCCGGTCTCGTAGTACAGTCGTCAACTCGTACGACTTAACAACATGCCCGTCATGGGTTCAATCCCCAAATAGACCGCGCCGCCATACGTAGGACTGACTATCCTGCTATGGAGGGGAATCTATTAGTCACTGAAAGCCAAGCCCACAAGTAGTGGTACAGGCAGGCCTTGACCGACATCGGTTGTTGAGCCAAAGAAGAAGAAGAAGGAGTCGTTGATATATAGGGATTAGTCGAAGCTTAAAAATAAGTTAGTTTAATAAGTTGTCGTAGCACAAATATGCAGGACAATTATATATCAATAAATAAATAAATAAATAAATCAAGGCAAGGCTAAATGAAGGTCCTGTATCAACACATCAAGAAGACATTTTAAGTTTGTATCTTCTGATAACTGTCTGGACGATAGAATATGACCTCCAACACTTCCAACACTTGTCCAATGACGATTGAGTAAAAAAAAATCAGTCTTATTCTATTCTGAACTCGATTCGATTTGAGTCGAGAAAATGAACTCGATTTGAGTCGAGAAAATGAACTCGAAAGTAATCTTTTCCATACAAATGAACACACAAAAATCATCAACTCGACGTCGAGCCGAATCGATCATAAGAATAGAATACGCCTGAATGTTTTTGTAGAAGGATAGCAATCAAATAGACGTGTTTTTCGACACAGGAATGCACCGAATTTTACCCAATTGATTGACATAGACATAAATTAGAGCCATATATTACATCAAATATTTTAGTTTTTGAATATGCTGCAACTTCCATTCTAGGTGAATCGTTAAAACTAAGATTAACACCAAAAACGGCAAAGAGCATCACACAGCCATCACCAGAACTTTGTAGTTGGATAGAAACATAAAACAAAATGTCTCACTAATCGAACAGTTTCTGCATCTTCTAATCAGCTGCATCCCATCTTCGCTTAGGCACAAGATCATTAGCAAAAATAAATAAATAATAAAAAAGCATTCCCACACAAACGACGCACGAGCTTTCAATCCGAAAAGTCATGGCAGAGTAGAGCGGTCAAGGTAACGACCGGCGGCACGAATGCGATAAACGATCATTTTTATGGAGTTTATTCTAACCACCATTTAGCAACGCGCGAAGACGTTTTCTTCGACCTCTTACGGCGTTGTCCGTTTTCGCTCACTATCATCTTGCTGCACCATTATTCGGCACAGTTCATTGCACTTTGCTAGCTCCAAACCAATGTGTGTGTGTGTGTGAGTGTGTGTGTATGGTGAAGCCGCTTGCACGCGCGTATCGTGCACATATGTGCATGTGCAGGTCCGTTTCTCGCCGAAAACCGCCTCGTGTACGTTGCTGTCCGAAGATAAGAAATTCTAAGTTCACTCCGCCCGGCTCCGTGACCAGTTTTCGGTGGTGGTATTTGCCAGTTTTCGGATGGCCAAGGAATAGCTACGAACGTTTACATGTGTGTGTGTGATAGAGTGAAAGAGTCAGAGCGTGAGTGCATCTCGGTGTATCTTAGTCAGCTTAGGGCTACGCAGTCACGGGAGGACTGGTGGCCATGCAGGGATGGGATGGAATTGAGCGATGCAGAAAGGTCAGTAAAACTTACGGATGCGGATGGATTTGAAAGACTTTCCAGTGGTAGCGTGAGGGGGGTAGTAAAGTATTGCGCGGTTCGCGAGATAAAGAAAAGGATTCACGAAACTGGTTTTCTTTTTTTGACGGACTGATGAGTTGTGCTCTTCGGGTTCGTCTCCTGTTTGATTTTCCTTCTTTCTGATTCTGCTTCCAGTTGAGGGGTTTTTTTTAATGTTGGTGCTTTCGAGTGGGAAGTCAAGCACTTGTTTGCAAGGTGGAGAAGGAAAGGGTTGGCTTTGAAGAGGAGGTGTGCAATAAGCTCAAATTTGTAGCCATATTTCAGCGTTCCTATTCATTGCCAGGTCGAGTTTTCCATTTCCAATCGTAAAAGTAACATAAACCGCCACGCGACACCACTAAAGAAAGCTGTCGATTACAAAAAGATATAAAAACTGTTAGATTTGACTTCAATTCTAAACTCCATTTTGACACATAACGTCCTTTCGAACCTAAAACTCTGTACCAGGCACTATTTTCACAAAGCTAGAAATGTCTGCGTGCGCTATAAATTAATGAATAAATTAATAATATAATGTTAAACAGCACACTGCAAAAAATACATCCATTTCATCGCCCTGGCAGGGAAAGTAAAAGGGGTAAGAGGCAGGGAGGGTTTCTATCTACGTATATGTGCGTTCCCAAATGCATTCAAACACACCCATTGGGGCACGTATGCGTTGTTACATTCTGCACTGGAGTGCACTGGGGGCAAGGGAAGAGATAAAAAAGGCAACAGTTCAAGCACGGCCAAGCGAGATGGAAAATAGTAATGTATGAAATAAAACTAAAGAGAGAGAGAGAGATAGAAAACGCACACACACACATATGTGCAAACGAACCAAGCATAAAAGGCGAAATACATCAACCTATCAGTTTTCGGGAGTTGCAGTTTTTCGGCCCCTCGGATTCGGGTGTATGCGTTTTGGGGTGCGCTCGATCTCGTATATTTACCCGTTCCCTTTCATTCTACGCCATTCGTAGCAGCATCGTTTCGATCCTCTAGGAGGAGTGGGGGGGGGGGGGGGAGCGGGGTTGGAAGGGGAGAGATTGGGGGGAGGTCGCTCTGGGGACAAAGTCGCCAAATTATAGTCAAACCTACCGAGGAGAGGCAAAAACCAAACAAAAAAAAAAACTCCCCCTCCGCAAAGGCCACATCTGGTTTCGGGTTATACTTAACCGAAAGTGGCAACCCTCGTCGGTCTGCAGCCTGCACCCATGCAGCAGGGTTTGCTCTCCAGCCACCCTAGATCGCGGGGCTGGTAGCCTTCGATCCTCGCCACCAGGCCACCAACACTAGCGCAACGGTACGGCGTGAAGTACTCGAAGCGCGAATGTGAGGCCCCGCGTCAGGGCCAGCTACAGTGTGGTTCTAACTTTTATTTTATTATTTTCATGCCAGTAGTTGGGAAGAGAGAGAGAGAGAGTTTGATTTTTGTTGCTGTAATGGTATTTGTATTGTTATTGGTATTGTTATGAAATATATGTTCAACGTGTTCACAATAAAACATTGTAATGTTTTGCAGAGGTTTCTACACATCAATGCAAGTTTGGAAGGCTATTTTTTTGATATACTGGTCACGGCACCATTTTTTTTAAACGCTTTGTTGGAAGCTTTTGTCCCGCTTTGAACAAATTCTTGATTTTATTGGTTTTATTCAATATCCTTCCAATTTATATTCGTTATGTTATCATCAGCTTTATAGCAATAAGTATCTAATAATGTTAATAATAATTCATTTTTTTTCTCCACTCTAACTAATCAACTAAATTCATTGAAAAGCACCTTCACTATTTGTTATTTTTTTAACATTTCACCCAAACCTTAAAACACAACATAATGACTTTGAAACGGCTGCAACAAAAAACTTGTCACTTCCTGTGCAACTTCCCTCCCCTGTGGACACATCCGCCACCCCCGGTTCGCCGATGAGGCTCCGCCGAAAATGTTTTTTCCTCCCACTCCCAAAATTATTTGCACTTCCCGGCCGCGCACCGCACCCATAGCAACCATCGCAGCATGCGCTCCCTGATTAACTGCAACCACACCATCTCCCTCTTTCGCTGGTCATGGCACAGACACATACACACATACACTCCCAAAGGAAAATGGCAAAATGTGCGTTTGCATTTGCAGGCTGCATAGTAGGCGATGCTATAATGTCGCTTCCCGCACCCCGCGGTGTCTACACACCCGCGCGCTCTTGTGTTCCAGCACAATCGCTTTTCTAGTGGACTGCATCTGTGTGCATGTGTGAGTGTGTGTGTGTGGGTAGGAACGCGTTTTTATGTTGCTTTTATTTTCACTCGTTGGAGCTGATTATCTGCTTCTCCTCACTGTGTGCCCCCCCCCCCCCCCCCCCCTGTGCTTGTCACAGGCGTGCCCATCCTTCATCATCCTTGCGTGCGATCCCTTCGCACCCTTTTCACCGCACGCCCGCCTGTTTGCGCTGGATGTGGGGCAACCTCGCCCCCCTTTATTCTCCATCCTCACACACACTTGCACACGTGTACAAAAAGTGGTGTCAATGTGTGAGCAAATGATGTTTTTTGGATGCATTTTTTTTTTGTTTTGTTTCTGGCCAATAGTTCCCTTTCACGTGCGCGCTTGTAGCTTGGATTTGTGTTGTTTTTTTTGGAATCGGTCACTCTCTTTTTCTCTTACTCATTATCATGCACCGCACTATGCACACAATTGTGTAGATGTAATTTTTGGGTACAGCCAGCCTGCGCCAAATGTAGCGTGAGTGAAAGAGAGAAGCCAGTAAAACCACCGACAAACCGACGTGACACTGGCGTTACAAAAGTGTCCCACACCAAGGTGTATGGATATTAGGAGGTGAAGTGCTTCAGAGCAAATTGACATTTCACGACTTGACATAACAATACTGGAGGCTCCGGTATTAAAATCGGAGAGGGCTGGAGGGGGGTATAGAAAATTGTATGCGATTTGACATAACAATACTCAATGATGGCGCCCGGAAAACGCGCTAACAATTCACCTCCTTAATAAACACACCTTGTCCCACACAAAAGTACTGTCATTTACCAGTGAGGCGATCATTTCTGTCAAAGTAAGCTCTGTTCACTGCTGCTTCGATGTAAACAACTTTTCTAAATACAAATTGCGAAGGAAGTGTGAGAGGCAAGATTTTGTGAGAATTATTGGACAAAACACCCAGGAAAATCATTTTATAAGTTTCCAAATCAATGCAAAAGATGTGAGAAGTACATAAAACAATACGCATTGGAATTTGCGAAGAAAAACAAAAATGGGATTTAGCAGTTTCTTCTCTGTGTCAGTGTAGTAAGCGAATCATTATAGAGATGGCGCTAGTGTTTAACGTATTTTCATTTGAAATAAGGAGACAACTTTTGAAGCTCATTTTGTTCGAAGTGTCACGTCGGTTTGTCGGTGGTAAAACTGCATTACTAGACGCGCATTGAATTTGGAGGAGGGGAGATGGAAACAATGGATAGAAGGATACAAGGAGAGAGAGAGAGAAAAAGAGAGAGAGAGAGAGAGAGAGAGAGAGAGGGAGAGAGGGAGAGAGAGAGAGGGGGGGGAGAGAGAGAGAGAGAGAGATAGAGAGAGAGACAACAGGTAAATGCAGCAAAAATGCATTACTAGATAAAGTAGACAGTATAAAGTTAGTTGTTTTCAATTTTTTTTTGTTATTTATTGCCAATAATTTCCTCTAATCAAATGAACGACGTGATGCAACATAAACCATCGCTAATTTAAAAACCACCCGTTTCCCAATCCAAAACCTTGCAGCTATGTGTCGATAGAAACAATGGGGGGTTGCAAACGGAAGCCTGAGTCCGATGGTGGTGGTGGTGCTGGTGATTAGATCGGAAGGTAAAATATTACAACAGGGATGCACAGCCGCAGTCGTGTTGGTATGGTTTGCGCTCAAACACCAGCATCGACCGAGCAAAGGTGGGCTTTATCGAACCATTGCAATAGATGAGACGAAAGGGTTTGTAAAGCAAAGCAAAAAAAGCACTCAAAACACATCGAAAGAGAAGGAGGGGAGGGTGGCCAGCGCGGAACCAATTCCCAAACATGGGGCTCTAAATGAACCAATACAGCGCGATAATGAATGACTGAAAAGGATAGATTAATACGATTTTCCCATCCCTGCCAGTTTTGAAGCGGTGGAGCGAAGGGGAGCTGCGACAGGGTGCACACACACACACACACACACACACAGGGGGGCGAATGGGAGATGGCGAATATGGTGGATAGTGACAATGGTCGAAACATAAAATGTGCAGCACCGAAACATAAAATTGCATCGCTGACCGCGGCACCGGAGAAGAGGGGGCGGTAGGTGATGTTTGGGACGCTCGGGGATGGCAATTGATTTTTTAACCAACGAAATTTTTATAATGATGTGAGGAGCGCGGACAAGCGGCCAGAATGAGGCTTTGCTGTATTTTTTTTTTGTGTGTGTTTTCCGCTGCTGCTCGGGTGCTTCTGCTCCAGCCGCTATCAACGCGTTGATATTTTTAGAGAATCAATCCCCTCCCCCCCTCCCCCCCCCCCCCCCCGATTCAAAGGCAGGACACACATAGATGATGGTGAGGAGGGAGGTGGCGAGGGAGTTGCATGGGTCTGGGTTGGGACACACTACACAACAACAACGGGCTGCTGCCTCACACCTCTCGCCGCAGGTGAGAATAATGATTGTAAGCGAACCAAGCGAAGAGAGGAGAAAATTGTAAAACACAATAGTAGGAAAAAAAGAGTGGTGGAAAAATGCTGTTTTTTGTGAACGAAATTTGCTAAAAATGATGAAAAAAGAGAGGAAAACACACACACATACACACATGGGAGGGGGGGGGGGGAGAGAGGGAGAGATAAGCGGAGGAACTCTCTAGTGTAAAGGGCATCGGTGTGCAGTGAGATGAAAAAAAGTAACACAAAAAAAAAGGAATGCCGATGCAGTTTTTTCGGTTGGAAATGGGCTGACCCGGTGCGCGGCAGGCAGGGCGTCAGGCGGGTCAATCTATATAATAATATATAATATCCGAAAAATTATAACAGTGTGAATAAGGGAAGGAGACAGCAACGACGCACAGCAAGGGCTGTGCAGCTGAGTGTGAGAGTGAGACCTCCGCCCGTACAAAAAGAGGGTGGTGGTGGTGGTGGTGGTGGTTTGGAAAAACGCAGCAAAACATAACAATGAAATAAGCCTGAATTGCATTATGCCAACGAGTTTGGTGCGTTGTGTGTGTGTGTGTTTGTATTTTTATCCTCTTTCCTCCTCCCCCCTGTTGTGAAATTACCCGTCCCTTCGACCCGGGTGGGTGGAATGGTGCGATTCGGACGGTAGAGGTGGTGGCTAGTGGTTAGCTAGTCGAGTTTATCTGTCATCTTTTCGGTGTTGTTCGTTGCTCGCCGTTTCTCTTTCACACCTACGGCAGTTTGTTTGTTCTTTTTTATTCTTTCTCTCGAAATTATTCTCCTCTTTCGCTCCGTTCTGTAATTTGTTTTCCTCATTTCGGGTTTTCTATTTGGTGTGTTTCCTCTCTTCCCTTTGGTGTGCCTGTTGTTTTGCTAATGTGTTTTATGTTTGTCTTCTTTTTTTTCTTTTTCTTTTGCTCACTTTTTCGCCTTTTTCGCAATTGTTGGGCGGCTGGATTAGTTTCGTGCCGGGGTTTTATTTTGGTACGTAGTTCCTCACCTCCGCTTTCTCTTCTTTGTTTTTCCGTACTTTACACCCGCACTTTGGTACAAAATATGCACATTACGCCTGACACACCACCGCCACCGATGGGTTGTGGGTGACGATGGTGGCAGTAAGGCAGGATGGGGGACAGGATGTGTTTTTTCGATGTAGTTTCCTTTTTTTCCTCTATTTTGTGTGTATTTATGAGTATGTGTGTGTGTGTTTGGGGGGATGGGTGTTTTTTTTTGTTACTTTCTCTCCCACTCTCTCTAAGTGCGTTTTCCGCTGCTGTGCAAACGATTCCAAACCTAGTTTTATCCTTTTTGGAATGCATTTTCACCTCTCCCTTGCACACCTCCACCTGTCTCACCACCGGCTTTTGCATACCGTCACACACATGCAACAACTAAATGATCATTATTTTTATCGCACATGTCCTCTGTCTCTCTCACTCTCTCTCTCTCTTTCTTTCGCTCGCTCTCATGTCCGTCCTCGTCCTTTTTCTATCTTTTCCCCCATTTTTTTTTTGCTCTGTCTCATTTCATCCCGCGATGCATTTTCGATCCGGATTTTAGTTATGTATTTTTTCGGGATTGCATTAGTGCAACGGTTTCCACCCGTTGCTCACCCTCGAATCGGGGCTGAACCGATGGCTGAAGGATGCACATACATGCGATATGTTGCGCTGTGCACCCCCGCCCGAACCAGCCGGCTGAAACATAATGTGTGTTTGTGTGTGTGTGTGTGTGTGTGCATGCGTTGGGTTGGCCACCAATCGGCACCCGGTAGTGGTTGGCGCTGGTTTTAGACGAAAAGCAGAAACCGTTACGGGCGGTCGCAACCGTTTGGGCCGTGTCCGTGCAATCCTTTCCACCCAAAAGCGCCAGCGTGTGTGTGTGTGTGTGTGCGGTGCCAGTGCAGTTGTTTGTGCAGTGTCACGGTGTATTACATCGAGCTGCGGGTAAGTGGTCACTTGTCGCGGGATTAGTGAGCGTGTTTAGTAATACGGGGGTACGGAATTGGTAGAGGAATTTAATAAAAAAAAAAACTATCAGTGCCTCTTCAAAAACAGAAAGCTGAGGGATTGGTGTTTGCGTTATTAGGAATGGAAACAGCACAGGGTAATCGTAACAAAATCGCCACACTTGAACGCCACCGGATATGGACTTTGTTGTTGTGTGTGGGAAGTGTAAATTGCAGCACAAAAAGGGCAACAAAACATTGGCAAACCTACCCCCCATTCGGTCCCTCGGGAAGGCTGTCGCATTAAACCCCACCACCGCCCCAGTTCGTAGAACAGTAGCAATATCCCATTAAAAAAAACCCGTATTTATTATTCTCTTGTTCACTGCAGTTCTAAATTTCCCAATGTTTCCCCGCTTTTCTCCCGCCCGCGAAGCAGCGAGGAAGTTGTCTTAAGTTAAGGGACACGCATACGCAAACAGTACCGCAAAACAAACGCTCGAAGTGTACCCACTGCGTAGTGTAAATGCATATTCACCAAACTCACCACGGGACCGAGCGCGCGCGAACAAGAGAAAACGAGAGCGAGAGAGCGAGAGTGAGAGAAAACACGAACCGCAACGATCGTGTGCTGAGCGCATCGCGCAACGCAGCCAATTCTATTGCAGTTGCCAAAAGGGAAGAAAAAGAATTTGCCAAAAAAAAAGGCGACGGCGGGACGGCGGGTTTCGATAAGGCAACGATTGCTGGTGGTGGTGGTTGCGCATGGAGCACAGACGGTAGAGAAAGAGCGCCGAAAGCAGCGGACCCGCTCTCGCGCGCTCTCTCCCCGCGACGCGTTACAGCGATGCGCGTCGTCTGCATCAACGTTGGCTGGGGTGTTGTTTTCTTAGCATTTTTTGGAAGATTTTTTTCCCTCTCTCCCTCTCTCGCGCGCGTCGTTTGCACTGCATTCAATTGAATAGGTCGCGGGAGTATTGGGGGTTTGGGGAGGGCGTCACCGTTGTTCGTTGTGTGTGAATTGTGGCCGTCAAATTGTGCGCTGCGAACTCTCTTTTTTCAAACCAATGTCTCCTAATCTCGCACGACGAGCGAAACAAAATAGCAAACCAAAAAAAAAACACACCAAAGGCTCCCTTTTCAGCCGCCCATCTGTGTCGCTTGCCGCTTCCAGCACAAAGGGGCACACACACAGAGCTTCATTTTGGGTTGCAGTTTTTTTTGCGGTTCCTCGCTTAGTTGCAGCAGAAACGGTGTTCCTTTACTTTTTTTTTTGGCCGGTTGGTTGGATTTGGTTTCACCCCTTGATCACAAAGGCCTTAGAGAAGCGGAGAGCGCGCGTGCGCGAGAGGGAGAGAAAGATAGCGACAAGAAGAGAGAGAGAGAAGCGCTGAGATCATACATCGGGGGCATGAAGTTGCAATTTTTGGGGACGATCTTGCATCTCATTCTCTCTCTCCCCTTTCCTTTTTTGTTTCCCTCTCCCTCTCTCTATTTTCGTCCACTTTCTTGGTTCCTCCGGTTTAGAAAAGAAATGGCTCATAATTTCGCTCCGTTCTTTCACCCTGTTCGCAAAAATTCTCTCACACACACACACACACACACACACACACACACACACACACTGGGCAGAGGCAAAGTGCGCTTGTCTGTCTCTGCAGCCGGACCGAGGATCGATGCCGATCAACTGACCGGCGCTTGTTTGACGGGGGATTTTTTTTTTGCTAATGTTATTGCATTCATTGCTTCACCCTCTTCTTTGCCGGCGTTCCAGCCTGCTGACCCCATCGCCCTCCCTCCCTCCCCCCCCCACCCTTTGGTTCTTCTAAATGCACGCGCTGCACGTTGCGATTTGGACGAAATGATATCACTCTCTCTCTCTCTCTCTCTCTCTCTCTCACACACACACACATACACGCTCTGTGGCAAATGTGTGTGCGCGCGCGAATTTGACCAAAAACCCCTACTTTAGGCGATCGCGCGCGCGTGTGTGTGTGTGTGACAATTTTTGGGGCCGGCTCTTTGTGCGTTTTGCATCTTCTCTTCCGTTCTTGCAAGCCGTCCGGTGGTGGTTGTGTTGCACTTTTTCGGCATTCGCTTCTATCCTTCTTTCGCCGTGGGGCTCCCCGCTCCTCTCCCCACACGGGCCCTCGATCCTTTCTCTCGTCCCTTCCGGCAGCAGCAGCAGCACCGCGGCGAGTTGTGTGCGCCCCGGGTGAGTGCATGCGAGCGAGTGGCGGTGCATCTCCCCCACTATGCCTGTTGATTGTGTGTGTGGTTGTGTGTGTGTGTTTCCTTCATCATATCACCGCACCGCGCTTGTCATCGTTTGACAGCAGTGTATTGTGTGGCGGGCCCCCTTGTTCTCGAGCCTCTGCGGACCGATCGGGAGCGCGCGCGCGCGCGGAGGGCCGTTGCACAAGGCTCCGCGGGATCCCCTGGTGCTGACCTACCCCTCTCCTTCCCTTCCCCTCCTTGCCCACTGTTTCCTATCGCCCAAAAATTAAAAATCGTCGTGCCGTCTCGCTTCCCCAGCCGCTCGGTGTGTCTGTATGCGTACTTGTGTGTACCCTTTTCGTCGTCATTTTGGGCTGGCAGTGCAGTGCAACAAGCAGCAGCAGCAGCAGCAGCAGCAACCCATCTTCATACATACATAAAAACCCCCTTTTGGCTGCCACACACAAACACACGCACCACCACCACCACCATGACCACCGAAAACGACGGCACCAAGGGAACGCATACAGAAACGCATCACATCGCTCGCTCGCACACATCGGCCGGGTCGCCGCGATTACCTTGATTTTATTATGTGTGTTTGCAGCTACTCTTCTTGTTTCTGCTTCTCCCCTTCAGCTTCCGCTGCGCCTGCCCTCTTCCCTTCCTTCTCCCGCAGGCGCACTTCTTTTTTGTATGTATTTTTCGGCGCAGTTCGATTGGTGTGTGCTGCTGCTGCTGCTGGTTTGTCCACTCGGTTCGGGCGTGCGCTCAGTCCCGGCGCGTGTGTAGTGGTGTGTTGCAATTTTTGTTGCTGGCCCCCTTGCTTCTTCCCCGGGGCAGGCGGCGGTAGGTTCAGTGAGACGGAGCGGGGAGGGGGGAAGGCCTTCGGGTTTTTCGGGACCGCGCCGTTGCAACAGCGGAGGACCCCACAATATTCGGCAGCTTCCTGCGTCCGGTGCAACACGCCACTGCAACAGTACGGCGACAGGCTAGCGAACTGGCGGGCTGACTAACTGTGGGCGCTTTGTTTTTTTTTCTTCTCCTAGCTAAAGTAAGTGCGTTTGCGTGCGTGCGTGCGTGCACTGGGGTGATTTCATTGAGGGATTGTGGGGTTTTTTATTTTCGTGCGAATTTTTGTGTACGTAGAGAGGAATAGCTCTTTGTGTGGTGTGCAGTTTTCTTAGATTTTTGTGGACATTTTTGTGGCGATGCTGGAGAGTTCTTTGTGGCATTTCGTTTCCCGTGATCGTTTCTTCGTTCAAAGTGCTTGTGAATACTGACCAAACTGCGGCCACCGAATTTGAATTGTGCTACTCGTTAACATTGTGCCGAGTGTGAGTGCGCGCGATTGTGATGTTGAATTCCAATAAGATACGATTTGATTTCCTAGAATTCAAATGAAAACCGCGTCCACACAACGTGCAGCGGCAGTGTGTTGGTGCCGACATTAGGACACTGATGCGGCTTGTGACAGGGGAAACAAGGATAGGAACTGTTTTTCAACGGAAATCAAATGAAAGCCACCGAGAGACAATCAAAGTAGCCTGAACTCTAATTCCTAGTGCTGTGTAGCTCTGTCGGCAGACAATCGACAGATTTGATAATCCCACCAGCTGCTCAGCGTCACAGTAGGCTTTGGGAAGCGGTGCCGAAGAGATCGTGCATTTCGTCTTCTCGTCGGTGTCTGAAGGGTTTTGTGTTCTGTTTTTTTTTTGCGGATTCTAAATAAAGTTCTCTGTATGTTGCAATCAACCATCATGAGTGGACAGTTTGTGTTGAGTAAGAGCACAGTTTTCGTGATAAAAGTGAACAGTGTCTGGGTGTCATTAGAACTTGCTTACGTGAATGAACGATCGGTGTTTGCAATTCCTGTGTAGGTTCACGCTCTGCTGTAATAGAAGTCCTGTCAGCACTAAGACTTGAAAGAACTTTGTGTGTGTGTGTGCATGTGTGTGTGTGTTTGGGTGTTAAAGTGTAATGTTCAAATCAAAAACATAACTACTGTTACTTAGTACTGTTACAATGAAATATCCTTCATAATCTGCAACATTTCTTCTTCTCTTTTCCTCTCTCTCTCTCCCTCTTCCCCCGCTATCTTCCAGTGATGAAATCCAGTGCAATACCCCATCCGTAGAGACCCAACCACGTAGGCGGCGATATTCTTCATCCTTTTGTGTTAGTGTGTGTGCGCCGCGCGTGTGTGTGTGTGTCACTGTGTTACGCTTGCAAGAGCTTCTATTGTTTTGTTTGAGGCGGAAGGAAAAAGTGTGACTGTCCCCGGTTAGTGTGTGTGTGTGGCCCTTCTCGCCCTTTGTAGCCACCCATCAATGTGTCATACCACTGGTGGGGGACCGTACCATGTGTTTGGCGGGCGACCCATCCTCTGCTGCCACCATCATCCTCTACAGCCGCGCGTAAAATAAACCCCCAGCGTGTGTGTGTGTGTGAGAGAGAGAGTGTGGTGTCCTTACGACGAGAACAGAGGTCGCGCGGGCACACGTGCGTGCTTTCGATAGGAAGCAAAACCCCCCCCCCCCGGGCAAGAAAACGCTTTTTCCCGAGCGCGCGCGCAACGCCGAAACAAACTGTTGCGCCAGCGGTGGTGTGTGTTTTTGTTTCCTTTCTCCGTTTTTTTTTGCGGGGAGAAAAGTGTATGCTCCGCGTGTCTCACGGTGATCGTGTTGTTTCACAGGACAAGAGCCAACCGGGGTCGGAAGAAAACTTTGTGTGCGTGTGACTGTTTTTTTTTTGTTTGCTGCTTCTCTGTGAGTTGTTGGTGAAGTAGCTTGAAGAGAAGAGCTTGGAGCTGGTACAACATTACAAGCCTAGTAGTTGCAGTAGTTGTGTGCACCTGTGTGCGGCCTTTCGTGTGCATCGCTGTGAAAACAAGAGCCCCGTGACAGGCGTGACAGCTGTTTGTGGTTGTGTGTATGTGTATGTGTGACTGTGTGGCCAGAAGAAACGAAGCACAAGCCTACTGAGCCCCCCCGGGCAGGTTCGCCCCATCGTTCTCTAATGCTGCTTGAAAACGTTCCCAATACTGTTCGTCCCCCACCCCCCCTGGTTCTTAGTTTAATTACTGTGTGTGAAAATACTATTCTAAAAAGTGTGCGTGTGTGACTAGGCAAGACTTGTACTACTTCCGGCCACCGTACCGCAGTAGACGCCAGTAGGTGTCCAGTTTTCTGAGAAGCGGAATTTCCGGCAAAGCGGCACACCCCCCCGGCAACAGCGCAGGTAAGCACCGTTTGCTTCAGTTTCCAGTTTCTATCGCACACACACACAGTTTTCAAAAAACTCAAAACACTATCGTCGTCGATGCCCTCAAAATTCTAGTTCCCTCCCCGCTGCTGCTGCTGCATTGCGGGGGGAGCGGGTGAGGGAAGGGGGTGCCAATTTGGCTTAGCATATTTAAGCATGTCCTAGTATGCGAAATTCTGGGAAATTTGGTGTTCATGATGATGGTAGAAAAGTGGCTGTTTGGGCAAACAATACATATATGCATGTCAAGTTGTTTATTCGCTTTGGTTGGTTGTTTTTCTTGTGTGTGTGTGTGTGTGTGTGTGTGTGTGTGTGTGTGTGTGTGTGTGTGTGTGTGTGTGTGTGTGTGTGTGTACTTACTGTACTGGTGCTGTACGATCGCATCAAACGTTGCAGTTTTTGGGGGAGAGCGGGAGAGAGGGGCAGAGAAGAGGTCAACCTCATATTTACGCTAGCCCGAGGGGGTTACGTTTGTGAACGGGCGCCCGGTTGGTTTCGATTAGTTGATAAATAATCTAAATTTTGAATTTTCAACAACCATCTTTTTCCTTTTTTTGCATTTTGCACTGTGTTTGGGAAGGGGGGGCCTATCTATTCCCTTCCCACCGTAGAAACCGTGCTGGTGGGGGTATGCCCAAATCGGTTCTATGCTGTGTGTGTTTGTGTATTTGCCCGTAGCAGCATTTTTTTGTTTTTGTATCTTTTTTGTTTTGTAATCGTGTTGATTTGTTTGCATTACATTCGACAGCTCCCTTCCCATACCGAACTCTTTACGTAAGTGTAAAATTGCTCGAACGAAACGGAAAGCATTAATTTTCGCTAACCTTAGGGTTTAGGGGGAAGAAAAAGGTGAAAAGGGGACAAAAAGACATTTTAAAAACTGCACATGCATGGCGAGAACAGTTCGTTTAAAAATAAATTATTTTGCATAGAAAATATGTGTGTTTGCGTGCGTGTGTGTTATTACAAAAAAAAACAAAGACCAAAAGGCAAGAAAATGGGAAGAAAAAAACGATAACATTATACCCCTCTAATAGTGCCTGCGCTTGCTGGGTGCGCTGGTTTTTAGACCAGTCAGCCATTAATGCACTCGAATGTGTGTGTGTGTGCAGACGGAAGAATATTAGGCACTTTTTGTGTGTGTGTGCAACCCTCTGCACCATCATCAGCAAACCCAGCTGACAGAATTAGCATGCGCATATTATAATGGTGTGTCGAAATTTGCGCGTTCATTGACCAGGCAGGAACAGCACCACCTCCACCATCACCACCATGCAGTATGTGCAGTTTCCCCTCCCCCCGTTGCTGACGATCTCTGCTGCCCGGGGGTGCAAATGAGTGTAAATATTTGTGGCAAAAGTTTGTTGCGCATCCAACTGCATCATCGTACCAACCAAAAAAAACAAAAATCGCCCGAAATACAAGGGAAGCCTGTGTAAGTGTGTGGTGATGCATTGTGAGAAGCAAAGGGAAGGAGGGAGCACACACACGTTTCTATTAGCCGCAGTTTGGCAGTCGGTTTTGGCACTAACACACACACACACACGCACGCACAGAACGTGTGATTGTAAAAGCAGACAAAGAAGAATACGCAAATCTTTTCCGCTAACTCTTCGCGTTGTATATGCACTGCGCGGCAGAAACCCGAAATCTGATGCTTTTCTGCTAAAAAAAACACACACACACACACACAGGCAGTCACATGAGCAAGCAGGCAGCACATCAGCAGGCAGCATCAGCGACATATGCATGATCCAGTGATAGGTTCAAGATCTTGGGAACACCCCATGTGTCGGTGTGTGTGTGTGTGTGTGTGCTATTGCAACGCGCACAAAGAGATGATGATTTCACCTTCTTTTCCTAAAGCGCAATCTTCTGGTGCTGCTGCAATATTTTGGGGTGCGACGGGCTTTTTTGTGGCTCGTATGTTGTTGTTAACTCGCCAACCGAGAAATAGTGCTGCAAAAGATAGCAAAAAGAAACCCCAGATTGGCTCAGTTTTAGAGGATATATTGAAAGGGTCTTTAGCTGCTTCTTATATGTTTAATATGTTTTTTAATTCAACCTCCACACCCGGTGTTGTCTTTGTTCGACGAATGTGCAATTAGGCGCATTCCTGTTTTTGTTCTTCTTCTGTCGGCTGCGAGAGTAGTCCCTATGCCTGTCTATACTGCTGCTGCTCATAGATATTTTTAAACGCATTAACCTATTTTACTGTTCCCTCTCTTAGGCGTGCTGAGAGCGATACGCTTGGATCGTATGAAGTTTTTTGTTTCTTTTTTTTTCGCATCATCGGTCTTCAGTCTTTTCGCGTTGCCGCAGATTGCAAAAATAAAAATAAACATTTTTCTTTTACGATTGAAGCCACATGTGTGTGTATACATGTCGCTATCTCGTACTGGTGCATCGCGTACTGGTGGTGCTAAGATGGCGAATGATGCATCGCTGCACATGTGGGTTTTGTGGGGTAAATTAGTTTTTTTTGGCGAACAATCGATTGTTTTTAGTATTTTAAGCTGAATATTTCTGCCAACAGAATCCAACTTGAGTCGCTGATACAGCAAAGCCATTTTTCATAAATTATTAGTGCCATCTTTCGCTTTAAATTTAATTTTCGAATACGGTGATACTCTATGAAATTAAAAAAAAAATCTTTGAATTTCAAAACGCCGTTCTTAAAAAAGTTCTAAAATTTTAAATTTTGAAATTTGTTTTTCTTTGTTTGCCACTCATTTTTTTAGTGTAGAAAAAGATTAACCAACGGACTCCTGTTACTCTCTTCTGGAGATATTTCACCTTCGTAATCATTCCCAACGACCCGCTCGGGAACCGTTTCCACTCGCGCACTCAGCTAACGGTACAATATCCTTGGAAATAATAACCTTCACGGGACGGTCTTGTTGCGTCCATCTTCTCCCCCCCCCCCCCCCCCCCCGGTTTCCGGTTTCTGGCAGCTGATGAACGCTCGATTGCGCAGCTCTTTGACTTCACCGTAATTAGCTTCCCATCTCCTCAGGGACGGCTGCAACTTGTTTTGTGCCCTTTCTGGGTTGGGTGGTATTTGTTGTGACCGCACCTATATACTTATGCTCGAACGGTACCTTTTTCCGGGCATCAAGACGAGCAGGTTCGTTTTCTCACTCTCCTCACAGATGCGGTGGATTCTTTTTGGTGAAGCTAAATAATTGTTTGCAAAATGGCTCTATAATGTAAAATATATACTAATGATGAGAGTACCCATTCAATTTTACAAATACTTTAAACTATTAGTAGAGCGCAAACTACTAGCAAAATCGCATTTACGCGGCGGTTCGTGTTCTCCTGGCGAAATGAAATCTTCAGTTTCGGGGCCCTCAACGCAGAACCAACCAATTGCATCGGGCGATGCACAAAGTGCAGCGAGAGTAGAACAAACCCTACCCCTGGGGCTCGGCCAGCCCTTAGAGCGAGAGAAAGCGAAAGTGCGCGCGCCCCGGCACGCGAGATAGCTAGATTCAGCGATAGAACGTGCCATAGTGCGCACCCGTTCGCCTAGGCCAGTAGGAGGTGGTCGTGTCTAAAAATAGTAATAGTAGAGCGCATTGACAATTGCCACTATGCAGTGCACACGCATACACACGTGGCCGCTGCACGCTCCTGCACTTGCACTTGCAGGGCGGCCAGAGCTTGCAAAAACCTGTGCGTTTGCCGTGCTTCTTAACCCGTGTGCGCCGCATCGTCGTTTTTGTCGGTAGGGAGGCGGTTCGCGGAGTGCCGGGGATAGACATCGTGGTGAAGCAAAAAAGCCAGCCAACCACACACACACACAAGAGAACGAGGCGAGCCATGCACACCGAGTGAGCGCGGAACCACATGTACCACGCGGAGAGAAGAACTTATGAATGAAAATCCTGCTGCTGCTGCTGCTGCATGCCGGCAGTTTCCTTTCCTGTGCTTTGCGTGATGAATGAAAACACTTCGCGCGTCCGTGCCACGCCCTTTCCCAACCCTTGCCCCCAGCAACCCAGGTTGTGAGTGGTTTTTACTCAGAGAAATACACCCGATCCCGATGCATCTTGCTTGCCTCTGCCCTCTGTTGTCGTCGTCTCGTGGTCGTCGTCGTCGTCGTCGATGACGCCGTTCCCGTTGCAAGTGCAGCAGCAGCAGCAGAGAGAGAGAGTATGTGCAATGCGCACGGACATTGGGTACGTATGCCGCTTTGCCGTAGTAGCAGCTTTTTGTTCTTGTTTCCTGCTGTTGTTGGTGAGGCGGCAATCGCAACTGCAATTGCACACTGCTGCACACCCGATATGTGCTGTTGTCGCGAGAACGTTGGCGGCGATGGTGGTGATTTGGGGTGTGCGCGCTCACACTCTCAAGTGCACTAGGGCAGTGAATGCGAACGACACATATGGGGGGTCTCCGTTGGTGAAGGTTGGATTTGTTGTTCTTGCTGCTTTGTATTGCTCCTCGTCTCTGCCCTGTTCTTTTTTTTGTGCTAGTGTCTGATATAGAATGCGTGGCGTTGTTTGTTCTCTTGCCATACCTTGCCATACGCGTGCCGTTACAATGGTGTATGCTCATTGCTGCACCGTCCTCACTGCTGCTAGGAGAGAGAGGGTCGTGTAGGTTGGCCTGGGGGGGGGGGGGATAGTTGAAATAGTTTCGCGCAGGCAGCGCAGTAGGTTATCGTAGTCGTCGTCATCGTCGTGCCGTTTGCTGAATGCATGCGGCCCTCTTTGCCGGCATCGCCATCATCATCATCGTCATCAACGGCTGTCGTAGGAGTCACGTGCTTTTTTCACTGCACTGTTGCCAGTGTTGGCGCTTGTTTTCACCCATTCTTTTTTTTGCTGATGAAACGTGTAGGGGAGGGTGTTATGCCAAGAAGCATATTTCATTTTGCACGTGGTTCTGTTTTTCGTGCACCGTGCTAGCTTCAACGGTCATACGCGCGAGAACCACGATTAGTGTGTGCATGCGAGACCAATAAAAAAGTGTGAGATGAAAGTGGGAGACGTTCAGGTTCATGGCTGCTTCTTGCACTGCTTATATTACTCGGAGGTGTGCCAGAAGCAGACAGAGTAAGAGTTGTGTATGCCTCAAACGGACTTTGACCGTCTCTGTTCGCTACTAACGTACAGAGTTGACCTACATTTTGGTGCCGTTAAATTGGTTTTGTTGTTTCCTAATTTAAATATTCCAGCCTATTCATTTTGTTGAGGAGGATTTGACGCGTCAGAATTAAAAATTGTTCTTTTTGTATAGATTGTGGCTGACCGATTGTGGCTATTTATTGTAGAAAAAATAAAGCAGCTATTATAGTCATTGCCTGCACCTAATTTTGGCTTTAAGGCATCAATTTTTGACTCTAACGCACCTATTTTTGTATGTAAGTCATCAATATTTGACTCCTGTACGAATCACGACAATATTACAAGATATTTAAACAGATTTTTAATATTTGTTATCTTACATCTCACAAAAAATACAAAAACCGTGTAAATTGATTATTTCTTGAGAAAAAAATGATGAAATTTTAGAAATTGTAAAGCTTTTGTTTACAGCTGAAAATACATGCCAATTTTTTTCACTCCATTAAAACTTCCAAAATTGGCATAACAATTGTTTTATTTTAAATTCTATCAATAAAATTATTCACCACTTAACTTAATTTCAATCATTTCAAAACACACAGTTTCAGAAATTATTTAAAATTTTGTAAATAAAGCGATTGACACGCTGTAAAAAATTGGTGCCTTCGAGACAAAAATAGGTGAGTTAGAGTCAAAATTTAGCGGAAACGACTGTAACATATTACTTATCGGAACATGTCCAAAACCGGTTTTTTTTTTTATTTCTCGTAAGGACGGCCTGGTTGGCCGTATCATTATGGACTAGACTTAAATCTAACATTGTTGGTTCTATTGTATTTCTTAATATCTATGGGCTGGCCGAAGCACATTTCCTTGCTCGGCTTTGTGCACCTTATTCCGGGTGGGCTCGGATTCTGTTGTATGCCAGCCGTTCTCTTTCCATAGTGTCTATGGGGAATTCCAGTATTCCCATCCAAGGGAGCAGGGATTTAGTGTATATGGCATCGACACCGTATTTTACAGGTGTTAGGTTTACATCTTACGTATCGTAACATGCCCAAAACCGGTTCATATCGATTCAATTTAATTCCTAAAACATTCAAACATAAAGCATTTGTCCGTGGAGTAAGTAGTGGGAACAGGATACGGTTTGGAAAGGTTAAAATGTAACCAAGTAAACCAAGTCAGACTCATCAAGAAAGGCAATTTAAATTTCCACCAAAAAGGGGAACCTCAAAAATTAAATAGTTTATTGCCTTCGTGAGGAGCTCGTAAAAAACGAACGAGAATATCTTCTAATTTTGGACCGGCCCTGTCTGGATCCGGAACTGGACTGGCGCCGAATGGGGGAAACAACAAAGTGGAGGAAAAAAAAGAACACCAAGCACTTCTACTTCATTGAACTATTTCATGATGGGAGATTTGCCGCGGAAATCATTCGATCGCTAAGAAATTCGACTGGCTTTTTTATTTTGTGCATCCTTTGTTACTCGCGAAACTAAATCCAAGAAGGAAAAGATCAAAATGCAACAACGCGCACTATATACAATAGAGCGGTGTGCGAAGATGCATGCAACAAGTCGCCGAAAGCCACTGACCAAGAAGAGCGCACGAGGACTGGGTCGCGTTTATGTGGTCATTCGCCTCTTCAACTTGCAGGCTCTCCAAAGGGGGGGCTGTGCGTTGTTCTGGTGGGATGGGATGGCTGCAACAGGGCAAAAAATGAAGGGGGTAGATTCTAAAACTCAAACAAATCAAACCATCCAGCCAAAGTCTTGCGTCGTTGTGCTGCTGCTGCTGTTGCATCTCCCCAAAAATCTACAAAATTATTGCACAGCGATTTGAAGAAACAGATAAAACCGAAGGAGAGGGAGAAAGAGATCGACACAAAAGCAAGCAAAAAGTGTGTTACTACACGCAGGAACGACCGAGCGTACAAAAATGTGCGTTTGCGTTTTGTGTGCGCTGCGCTGCGCTCGCGGTGCGTTCTTTTCTTCGGCTTCTTGTTTTTTCGACTCCTCTCGGTTGGTGGGAATTGAAGTAAGAGGCTCCTCTGGGCACTAGTGCTCAGGGATGACCGGGGCATGGGGGTTTCGGCATCACAGTGCAGTGCAGTGCTGTGCTGTGTGTGTGAGTCGGTCGATCTGTGTTGGCATAAACTCGTTTATCCGGCTTTCCATTTGAGGAAGCTGAAAGGGGGAGACACAGAGCGTGAGGAAGAGGGAATAGTCTGTGGGAAAGGCAGCCGAGGGGGAGGGGTGGTATTTCGGGCTGCCTATTTTTGCCATTTCCTTCATCCCTGCCAAATTACACTGATCGCGGGCGGGGGGTTGAAAGGGGGAGGGTAGCGCTCACACACACACACAAAACCCTCCCAAAAAGTGGGCATCTTGATGCATTTTTATTGCATCTTTTTTGCTTCGTTAGTCGCTGTGGGATGCACTTTTGTTTGGTGGGCCGAACGACGGCTAAAACACGCGACTTTTTTCTCACTCTCTCTTGTACAACGATGGTAGAGATAGACAATATTCATTTCCAAACGGGTGGTGGAAGAAGGGGTGGACTGTGGCACAGTTTGTGTTGCTTGCTGACTGACTGACCGCCACTTTGTGGCTCTAAAAATTGCGATTCGTCGAAAATTGTAAATTGGTGAATAAAATTGGTATTTTCCTTTTGCGTTGCGGTTCTCCGCCGCCGTCCTGTTTGTCCTCCGCCTCCGACACCACCGCGCGCATCCTGGGTCTGGGCCGGCGAGCGGCCCTCCCAATGGGGTCCAATAACAAAAAGAAAAAAGAAAAGGGATAGAAGGGGGAAAGAGCCCGGTTTGCCTTCAAAGTGCAATTTCTTGCCCCCAAAAATCTGTCTTTCTCTCCTTCGTAGATTGTGTGTGTGTTCGTGTTGGTGCGTTTTTTATGGTATTCATTGCGATCTTTCTTACATGTCATTTGGATTTAGTGTGTGTTTTTGCTTTTTTTCTTTTTACCATTTCGTTTTACCAGTCATTGCTTTTCTACGATGCATTTTGTGCTTTGTTGTTCGCGTGTGTGTGTGTGTGTGTGCAGAAATGCATTTGCCAGCTGAATCACGCAATTTTAGAGACTACGCTGCTAGCAATGGCTGACTTGGGGACACAGTTTTTGGACACACACACACTCACGACGCCGTCCATAGAAAATGAAATATTTATTTGCCATCCATTTTGTGCATCCTATATGTGCACGCATCTTGCTGTAAAGTTGGCGTTCCGTCTGAAATTAATGCGTGACAGCTTTATGAAGTTAATTTCGGTTTACTTGATCGCATGCGTTTTGGATAGCTCGGCAAGCGTGTCCTTCAAATCATGCATTTAAACTAGCAGCAATACGAATATACAGAAGACATCCCCTACACTTGTTTATTGCTTTGGATATAAATTTCAAATTTATTGAACTTGCAAATTACTACATAGGATTTTTAAGTGGTTTAATCTTAACTCCTACATGAGTGTTTTAATGTTTGTGCCAATACTATTTTTCAAATACAGTGAAATCTCTCTAAGATGTAGTCTCTTCAAGATGAATTGTTTCCTTAACCGCGAGGCCACATGAGGTGAAATATACAGCGAAATGAACTATTTGACAGGCGAAATATCTGACGGATAAAGCATCACAGCAACCAGCTGATGTGCAATGTAAACAAATAGCGTGCACAAAATTGTAATAAAATCTATTAAATAACTTCAATATCGAGTACTTCGTCAATTTTCAGTCAACAGTTCATAATTTCTTCCTATTAGGGAATGTTCTGCTTAAGAAGATATAATTTTTCGTAGAATTTTGAAAGCGGATGTTGTGTCTCTCCCAGCCCTTTAGCTGTACCTGTCAGATATTTCACGTGTCAAATAGTTCATTTTGGTGTACATTTCACCTCATGTAGCCGCGCGGTAAGATGAATATTTTGGCGGTCCCGTCATATTCCATACATTTTATACATTTTTCTAAGGTGAAGATCTCTAAGGTGAACATTATATAAGATGCATATGCGATTTGGCAGCCGAAATTCTCTAAGATTAATTTTTGAACGACAGTTCACAAATATATTGGTCCAAGGAAGTCAAGCTTTTTCGGTGGTTTCTTGGAAACTTCATAGCAATAACTTCCATTAGTTTTGCTCAACATTAATATCTATCTAAGTTGACGCTTGAAGCTTCACCTTAGGGAGATTCCACTGTATTCTGTTCGTTTTTATCACAAAGGAAATAAAAATTCCATTTATGTTTAAATAAGTTTTATCTTTCAACAAAGCAAAAATTCAATTAATATGAGCAGATTGTTGGTAATGCTCACTTCAGATTCCGCTTTGTTCTTTTTTTCGAACGTTTCTTGCCTGATGAGCATACTCAATAATCCGATGAGTAGCTCAATACAAGCAAACTCAATAAATTGTGTATAAAAAGAAAAAAATGGTAACTGAATATGCCATTGCTTCAAAAATATGCAAAAAAAAATGAAATAATAATCATGAAAATAGTGTTGGTGTTCGTGTTAAAATAACTATTTTGTAATTATGTGTTATGGAAAACCACTACAAACGTGTATCACCAAAAACAAATGTCTGTTTATTCCCTGTAACACTTTTCCTTATTGCATATTACACTAAACACAACCGATCGCACAACATTCGCTCACAACCAATTTGCCATCCATTTGCTTTATTTTGTTTTAAAAGCATTTTCGTAGTTCGCATTCATTCCCGTACAATGCTAATGGTGCGCGTTTGTGTATGTGTGTAAGTAACCTTCCTTAACCTCCTTTTATTGCACTTTTGCTACCACCCGCCCGCCATGCCCCGAATGCCGAACCTGCTTGCGCGAGTGCGTCTGTCTTACCTGACCAAAGGAAAACATCGTTCAAAACTCGTTTTCTTTTCGGCTGCTGTGCGTGTATGTGACGGAAAGAGCCAAACTTTTAGCTGAAAAGTGCAGGATGCAACAGAACATTGCATGCTGCACACTGTTGTATCTACGGATATATTCCCGACTGGTGATCTCTGGGGAGAGGAAGAGCGATTGCATTGCAATGAATTGTGTTTCAGTGTGTGTGTGTGTGTGTTATTTGAGACTATTCAGATGGTTGATTTAAAAGAAAAGGGGAATAACTATTGCATGCATACGAGAGCCGCCTCTATATGTGCTTTCAAACACAGTTGTACGATTTCTTCAGCATTTTTAAGGGGTTCGATTTACTTCGAGAAGATTATTTTGCTAAAGTTTTGATTTTTGAAGTCTTTTGCACCTCGTTTGTAAACTACCAGGCATCTCCATTTCACGTTCTTCCTATGTTTATTGGAGTTAATGGTCTAGTGATGCAAAATAATGAGAATAGTGAAAAACTGATGAATGCGAATCGAACGTACAGGTAAATAATAAGAGTCAGAGATTATTTTTTTCTGCAACCGTTACGCATGATGGGTGCTGCTTCTTGTATATATGTGTGCCGAATTGTGTACAGACGGTGCATTTTTATGCAACGCAGCAAAACTTTCACCCGGGCGTGATTGGAAATTCCAATGAGCTCAGCTAAAGAAAGTGAAAAAGTATGTGTGTGTGTGTGTGTGTTTGTTTTTTTTTTTATCTCAAAGCGAAACAGATCCTGTATCATTTGTGCCCGAAGGTGCAATACGCCCGTGAGAGTTGGGAATTAATGCAAACAATGTGTTTAGGTCTTGTTCGATGAGCCCGTCCCTAAGTAAGCAAGCAGTTGAAATGTAACTCTTGTCGTTATAGCAAACACATTTTGGTTGGCATCGCTGCTGTTGGGTACCAGCTTGGAAAGTGCACACGGTATCGCAAAACGGGCGGACAAAGTTAGGCAAAGCAGCATTGCAAGCGCACTAATCTAAGCTTTACTGCATCTGTAGAACATACAAGATTAACTGTGTACATTGTTGTTTCACAGGGGAGTGAGGAGCGTTTTTTTTATTGTGCTTCCCTCCCCGATAACCACAGTCGTTGCTTTGCTCTGTTGATAACGCGTGTAATCCGCCGTCTTTGTTCTCTTTGCCATTAAAACAAATCGCAACTGTGTTTCACAACCACAAAATCTCATGTTTTTGTTTTTTTACATGGCCAAGTTTTGTTTGGAGTTCGATAGTGTCTCAGCTCATCTTCATGTTAGAGATTGTAGTGTATCACTCACACCACATTCAACCACACATATACGGAGCAATTTTTTCAGGCCACTGGTCAAACGCATCCTCAAATGTAAACGACACACTCTGCTGCCCGCATGACGCTTCTACGATTGTTTGCTAAAAAAATAAGACGACGGCAAACAATAAAAAAAAAGAATCCATTGTGTGGTGTTGGTGCATTTCAGCTGCAAGCTGGGGATGGAAATGTTGCTTCTTTTTTGTTGTCTTTTTTTTCTTCTTCTCTGCGTTCCCTTTTTACTTGCCTGCTCGCGCTGGAAGTGTTGCTTTTCTCTTTCTGGTCTTTCTCCCTTTCTGCCTACTCCTAAATCTTGTCGAGAGCAGCAGCAGCAGCAGCAACAGGGGTCCTCCATTTCATCCCCCTTTCGAGGTTCGGGCCTGCTTGATAGACGTTCGCTTGATGCGCTTCCACCAAGCTTCGCAGCTCCCTCCGGGCAGCTTGTTGGTGGTATGCACTTTTTTTGGGGGGGAGGGCAGGGTTGTGGAGTGGCATGAGCTTCCTACCCTCTACCGACGAGACCAGCACATGAACGCTGTCTATGTACTGATGAAGAATCTAAAGGGGGAAGACTTGCAGTAAGGGTAAATCATTTGGAAGAACGAGATGCAATCGCCGAAATGGCAACAACGGCAAGAGGAAGGCTTGCTTTGCTGCCTGGTACACATTTTATGAGGTCACAGGCCGTAGGTTGATAGTGTGTGTGTGTGTTGGTGTGAGCTGCTTCTTTTGCGCACAAGTTAGAGAACAACATCCTACTCCTCCCCTAGCTGTGTGGCGAGGGAGCAGATCGTCGAAGATCCTTCGTGCGCCAGCCATGTATATTTATTATTCCGCCTTTCTGTGCCGAGGGGGGGAGCCGCAATGCAAGAAGGAGGAAGCAAGGAAAGAATGAAACGTGTGGTGAATCAAGGCGTGAGAGAGGAAGAGGAAGGGGGGGGGGGTGTTGATGATTGTTGAATTTTGAAAGGGCAATGACCTGCAAAATAAGGTGGTAGTGTTAGAGAGATCACACAAAGCAACGGGGCGAACGATCGCTAGAAATGATGGTGGCTGGCAGGCTGGTGTTGGTGTGGTGGCTGACGGATGATGAAAAATCGATGCCCTCCCATGTATGGCGTATATCTTGTTCTAGAAGGAACGTGCTGTAGCGCGTAGAGCGAAACATTTTACATTAGATGGAATCTTTTGTATTTTGTGGTTTTGGTTTAAAATTTGTATTTTATGTTTTTATGTTTGTTTTACTGTTTTGGTCATATTTTAGAACAATAGGGAAACCAAGGGACTTCTTCAGGCTAGTAAAATGTCGGAAATAACCAAATATATATGTAGGAATGGCCTTTGTTTGTTAAATGATAAAAAATAAAACAGAGGAGAGTCAGTTTTTAATTCAACCATTCATGTACAGGGTGGGAAAAAGCTTTATTTTATACCCAATAATCATTACTTTATGGATTTAATAACAATTCGAAATAATTCAATATCATGTGATGCGATATACTGTTTGTTTTATTATTTCAATTTCACATTATAGTAGTTTCTGTATAACTACTTACTGTCTAAAAACAAATTTAGCATCAGCAACGTCACAAATATTATAAAAAAAACTGCAAGACTAAAATCAAACTAAAATGATGGCTAAGGCAAGTTAGTTTTTATGCGTTTGCAAAGCACACACAACCGCACTTATCCACACACACATACACACACACACAGTCCTTCTTACGTCCATGACGGCAGCTTTTTTTCGTCTAAGCGTATTTCTTTTTCCCCTATTTCCTTCCCAAAATGACCAATACAGACACACACACACACAGCAATACGATGTATGCATTTGTGCATTGGTATAGGTGTGCAATGGTAGATGCACATTTCGGCACTGCTCCCTATCTCGTTCGCGCAGAGATGCGTTGCGCGACCACTCTCGTGCGCTTACCGCGCGCGCGTCACGCATTCCCTAAGAAGCGGACGCATGGTGGCTTACGACAACATCTGTATCTGTGTCTGTGTGTGCACTATACAACCCATGCGGTTATCTTTTTGGGGGCTGCTGTTTGGAGGAGGGGGAGGGTCAAAAATTGCAATTGTGTTGTGTGCTACGATGTAGAAGTGCAGTAAGGGGGGTAGGGGGGGGGGGGAGGTTGTGCAAAACAGTTTGTGTGAAATTTTTATTTCGGGTGGTGAATTTTCGGACAACAGAGAGCAGCAATGGTTTTGTGGTGAAACGTCTCTCAGAGAGACATGCACAGCTACACGCGCACTATAGGGTGATGTGTGTGTGTGTGTATTTTTTTAAATCATCCATGCAATCTACAAGACGACTACAACTTGGACCCGAGTGTGTTAGGTGCTATCGTCCCATGCGACTGTGTGTGCGTATGTTTGACATACTTGAAACTTGGAACAGTGTGTGTGTGTGTGTGTGAGTTAGTGTTTTTTTTTTGAGTCTTTTGCTTGCTTCCGCTCCTTCATCCGTCCCGCTTTGATCGATCGGTCTAATGCGTTGTGGTTCTCTTTCCCTCTTCCTTCTTTCTGCATAAGACGATGCACTACTTAGCCGAAGCCATCCTACTCCACACTCCCTACCCCCCTTGCCCGGGGGCAGTCCGATGCATTGGCAACCTATTTCGAACGTTCGAAAACACAAGGAGGAGGGGGAGATTTTTTTTTAAAGTGGCCATGTACAAAACGTCCTACGAATGTGGCGTGAGATTTTGAAACTTTTGAATATGTGTGTGTGTTTGTGTGTGTTTCAGTAGGAGGGAAAAGGCAAGAGGTTAGGTGTTGCGCATTTGGTGGTCAACCTCCTTCTATCCTTTAGGGGAGGGGGTGGGGGGTTTGGGGTGGCTCGGCATCAACATGATGATGAGTGTGTATTGCGGTGGGTCAGGCGGGAGCGAATTCGATCGCGAGAAGAGACCAAAGCGCGTCGATTGGACGCCGGAGGGTAGAGGAAGCGAAGGGAGGGGGAGGGAGGGCACACATTACGAGGTCAATGACCAAAAAGTGGAATTTTTGTGCAGTGTGTGTAGTGCAGCGCTGCGCAACCGGCTCGATATTCAACACACCCTATGGCTCTCTCTCTCTCTCTTTCTATCCCTATGTGTGTGTGTGTGTGGGTTTGTTTGCGCAACCGAGTGGAAGAAACATGGAACCACCGAAAAAACAGTGCAGTTTTGGCAGACGAAAAAAAGCGGCTGCATTCTGTGTGTGTGCGTGTGCTGCGATGCACACAAAATGCAGTGCGCGCCGCCAGTGCAGAAAATCAAAATTGGGCCTAAATTGTGTGCGCAGTGCGCTCTCGCTCTCTGCCCACTTCCTCCCGTACCTTTTCCTCTTGTTGTAGCAGTGTGGAATTGGGGTGTAGCTAACCTCCAAAATATATATTTAAAAAAATGAGGACCATTGTATGTTTGTATATGTTATATATGTTTGTTCGCTTTTGCTAGTCGATTTGAAGTGGAACAGGAGGCTTGGTTTCAGGGGTTGCTTGCGGGGGAAGGAAGTTGGTTGCGATCAAGATGGGTTTAGTTTGGTGCGGCGCAAGCCAATTACCGTAGTACAGTAGTTTTTGATGTTGCTGCTGCTGCCACTATTCAACCCATTTCGTTTAGTTACGTGAAACTTGATTCAACTAAACTTGCAAACTTTCATCGAGCAGAGAGAGAGGGAGGGTAGGGGAGTCGTCACTATTTTTTTATTTTCATTCGATTCCTACATTTTGGTGGCTGCATTCGGTGGTTAGCATGTATTGGTGTGGTGTTTCTCCCTTCGTCTTCACTTCGCAAGTTCGCCAAGTATCGTCCATTTTGAATGCACAATCTCTACCATGTCATGATTTGGAAACGAATCGTGTGTAGGTAAATGATTGAATGACACTTCTTCTTGCTTTACGAACAACATTTGTGTTCGTTTTAATTGCATTTTTCATGGGATCCTTCGCCTTTTCTCGGGCAACTGTAAAATAATGATGTTTGCCTAATTATATTTCTCTACACTTGTCGAAAAACGGCAATTTATGTGCCCAAAATTACCACCCTTTCTCTTGCATTTCCTTTCTCCTGGATCATGTTTTTTTTGTTTTGTTGTTGTTTAGCGCTGCCCTGTGTGTAGTGTTGTGTGTCCCATTAAAATGCACCGTGGCAATTGAACCGGGACAAATATTGTCGGCAATTTTCGCCATCCTGCCTGCCTGCCGTGCCAACGTGCAACGCTTGCAATGGGAAAAAAGGTTCCCTGGGTCATTTCTAGAGAGCAAAACGCAAACCCCCAAACCCCCCCCCCCCCCCCCCGCACACACACACATGCCTATGGCGCGGGGTGCAAATGGCTGGGAAAGAAATTTAGTAATTACCCCCTCGACAGCAGCAACATCCGCTCCTGCTCCAAATGCCGCAACAGCAGCACACAACAGCGGGGAACACTCTCCGTGCTTCAATGTAGGGAAAATAATGACCGAAACCGATGAAACTTCAAAAAGAGACTTGCGTACATTTTTTAGCCATTGTGTGTGTGTGTGTTTTTTGTCTTTTTCTCATAAAAAGCTTTCTTCTCCCTGGAGGGCCTGTTTTCGACCAACGAACTCTCGAGTGTGTATCTTGCAGCAAGAAAAATTAACCAATTTCTGATTTTCTTTCTTTTGTATCTCTCCCCCTCTCTCTCTCTCTCGCTGTGGCAGGATTGGACAGCAGTTGGCGCACGGACGGGACGGCTTTTTTTCGGTGTTGGAAGAAACACGACGCTCCCATCTCTCCACCGGAGGCACAGGTTGGTCTTCAATAACAGGTTTCGTGTCGTGATCTTGTGCGATGATGATGATGATGACGATGCCCAAGATGCATCGCTTATAATGGCTCTACGCCGGGGTGTATCTGTGTTGCCTGCTGCCACACTACACCGCATAGGAAACGCTCTTGCATAGAGAGAGAGGGCGAGAGGGCAGTTTTAGTTTTCCAGCAAGCAAGCCCACAATTTCGGAGGTCGTTGCCATTTCGTTTCGGGGCGTTTAAATTATTGGACATTCGCCCGGACGGCTCTGGTGGACCCCTGTCTAGAGCTCTCTCGTTCTCTCGCGCTCTATCTTTCTATCTCTTCGTCTTGTATCACCCGAATGACAGCTTTGCTTTTTTGGCTGGTGGGGTTAAGCCAGAATAGGGTTGCCATTTTTCGGCAGGTTTCGCGCGTGATGGTGAAAAGTGGTCGTGCTAAACTAGTTTATGGTTTTCTTTGGTATGGCTATCCAGCAGGGATGAGAGATGAAGATCACATTGGATCACAAGTTTATGCACACATGTATTGCTCTAAGACGCCAAATTTTAATACTTTACTTTGGCTAATTTCTTTGAATCGAGTAGCAAGACGAACAAAAACAAATTATATTCCATTTATGTCAATTTAATGCGACCCATTACAGTACAGCATTGTAGTTTAGATTTGAATAGATGGTTTTAACATTGATTTTTTAATAAAATAGAATAATTTTCATAATAACTTGTTGTTACTGTGATATTATCTCAATGGCCTGTGCAATGCATGTTTGGTGGTATCAACAATTGCTATCTCGCTTGAATGTATTTCCAATACCGAATGAGGACTGCAATATTTTTTTCCAATTCGTGAACCTTCTAGCAATTTAGATTTATCTGCACCGAACGTATCCAGTTCTTCCCCCCTGGGTGATCAGGTCGTAAATATCGGTGCTTTGGTGGTACGACGGCCTCGTTAAAATGTGCATTTTTGTGTTTTTTGGGTGGTGCAATGTGTTGCGATCCTTCCCGAAAGGAGGCAAACCAGCGACAAAAACCGGTTCTTTACAAAAGATATTCGGTGGGATATCGTGACTACAAGACAGACACAGAAGAAGAGAGAGAGCTAGAGACACAAGGAGACCCGGATCCGGTGTTGTACGCAGCATCTACCCCGAACTATTCAAACTAGTGTGAGTCTGAGTTGATGTATATTACCAAGACCTCGGTTTCCTCAAATTTCTCTACGCCGGCAAGCACCCTGGTAACTTTACTAAAGCCACAGCCTAAAGCTGAAAAACGTCCCATCAGGATGCAATTTAGCGATTCGTCGATTTTTGCCAGCCAAAGACGATTGCATCCTGCATTTTTGAAGAGGCTCCGGTGACTCTCGTCCACCCTGTACAATCACACATCATTATTGTAGTTTATCCATATCTTTCCGCGTCGTGCCAGGTCGCTTGTTCCTTTCCTTTATGACTACGAACCTCTAGTGTCTCAAGAGCCGCGAGGAGAAGGATGTTGTGAGTGTGTGTATGGTTAAGTTTCAAGTTGCAAAACTCTGTGACATACTTCTGCACGCCACGCAAGGGAGAAGGCAAGGATCGGCGGGACACGGCGCGCGTTTGCGTGTTTTTGTTGATTTTCCATTCGGTTTCCTTTTATTGACTCTCACTCGAGGGTTATATTTTAAGGCCCTCCTCTTACGCCGAGCCGGTGTGATCGGATGGGTTTATTCCCCACGATTTTGTCGTTTTGTGTGTGTGTGTGTGTGTGCATGCTGCTGCATTAGCTGAAAAGGTGCACTTCGCTGCTGTGCATCATTACCGATCCCGCGAGCTCTCTCGTGCGCGCCCAAGATCTCCATGGAAATGGATGCGTTCGTCTTTTTGCAGCTCCTGGGCGTTGTGGTGGCGTTTCCTTTTGGTAGTTACGTTTTATTGAGGCCCTTTTTTGCACTCTTCCAGGCGGCGACAGGACAACAACGACGGTCCTGTGTGTACCAAGTATGTGGTGCGCCAGATTGTGGCGACCGAAATGGCGACGGTGTGTGGCGTGTGTTGCCCAATAGTGTTGCTGACTTTTGCTGCAAATATGGGACCGTCGTCGTCAGGTCGCCTTGTGTCTTTCTGTTGCATTCGGTTTCTTCACTCCACTTTTCTCCTGTTCATCCTTCGTGGTTCAATTTTAATGTGCGCCGCGCTTGCTAATGCTCTCTCCTGCGCTGGCATCGTCACGGACTGTTGCCTCCTGCGATCATTTGTGACTTTGATCGATCGATTTTGCTGCTGTTGTTGTTGGTCTTTCCTCACACACGAGCGGTTTTGGTGCATTAACTCATGAAAGGAGAAAATCGCACACAAAGCATAAGCCCCGATCGAACGGGCCAAGATGTAAAAGGATGCAATTTGAGGTGTTGTGTGTGGATGCTGTGTAGGAGAGAGCGAGAGGAGGAGTCCCCCCGGCGGGGTGAGTGATCGCGTTTGGAAAGGATGCTGTTTTGTTCGTACCTTTTTTTTTGTTTGTTGTTGGCCTTTTTCAATGGTTGGGTCAACGATTTTGGGCACGAATAATTTGGAGAAAGTTTCCATCCGACCGATGGGAAAGCTTGGAAGAGATAACCCCGCTGTAAATGCAATGTGTTCACTGGTAGGTGAAAAACAGCCATTAGTCAGTTCATTGCAACCGTGTGTATAGTAAGGAGGTGAACAATCACAATAAGAAACGAAATCTCTGTAAGCCAGTTTAATCGAATTGGAAACGTTTTGTTGGTAGATTTTGCAATTGTGTCGCTTGAAGTCACACGATCACACAGGCTCGAGAAAAAATAGGTAAATAAGAAATAAATGTATATTTTTTTTAAATATTTGTCCGCACTCTTTTCGTCTGTCCTCCGCTCCCGTCTGGGTGCACTTCTTAGCGCCTTGCATCACGTGTTGCACCGATGCACTCGCCTGTCATCTTTTGCCGTGTGTTGTGTGCCATGTTACGTGTCGTTTTTAGTGAAAGTGATTTCAATAAGTCGTCGATGGCTTGCCGAATTGCATTGGCGGATTTGCACAATTTGTACGGCTTAAAGGGAAAACAGAAATCGGAGCTTTTTATAACAACGGCTACGAAACAACTCGAGCATGGACAAATCCACCTTGAAATGTATTCCATCTGTTTGAAAATAATCCGATACGCGTGCGATGAGTGTGTTCAATAACAGCGCACGTTCCTTCACTGTCTTTAAGATATTTCGTCGATGTGCGTGTGGTGGCAGTGGTGGAGGGTTTGTAACAGAAATTAAAATATTTAACGTCTTACTTGTGAAGGATTTTTTTTATTCACAAAAAAAAATCCCCGTGCCTTTCTTTTTATTTTGAAATTTATTTCTCTATTTTATGTTGAATCGCCACCACCTATGGGAGGTGCGCGAATTGCATGAAAATGATAAACTGAGCATGTAAGCATATGCAAACACCACCGTGGTTTAGTGGATAATTGTTAATTTTAGTACCGTAAGAAGGGGGGAGTGCTGCGCGTCCTTGCTGAAAGTAGGCAAGAAAGGTAGGTCAGCTGCCCCCGTGCTGCCCTGCCAAGGAGAGAAACACATTCGCACACACAACAGAGGTGGCACCTACTGGGGTATACCCATTCCACTTTCGTCTACCCCACTATCACACTCCGGCTGTGGATCAATCACGTACTACGCACATGGCGATTGTGTTTTATCCGCATGGTTGGGGTGCGGGGGGGGGGGGGGGGGGTTGCTGACATTTTAGTGATGCAATGCCGCGCCGGGCAGCGGCTTTAAAGGGCACAAATAAGAGAAGTAAATAGGCATCAAGTTTTTACCGTTTTATGATTTGCAGATCTTTTCTTTCGTTTTCTTTTTTAACCCCATTGGTGTCTTGTAACATGTGTGGTTTGGGGTGCGTGGTGGTTTTTTGGTTGGGTTGGTACAAGAGCCCCTATTAGTGATGAAAAAATACATTTCATGAAAAACGTGTTTTGTGTGACATTTCTGTCGAGGTCTTTTTTTATCTTCACAAAAGCGCTGCATGTCGTGTAAGAGAGATTAATTCTAAAAGCGTAATGTATTATGCTTAAGAGCGGTTTTCAATACCTTACAATGCATTTATGAAATCTCAAGCGATCAGTTGAAGAAATACATTGAAATGAATCATTAAGTTTAACTATTTTTTCGTATGTTTTAGAGGCCTTTCGTAATTTAAAAAACGACAACTAATAAATACTTCATAATTTATTTAATACCATTAAAACATTAGGGAGAGGTCACCTTTGTCCGCATACTGCCCCCATTTTGTTGTTGCATGTGTGCTAATACAATACTGACTCATTCCGACTGGAAATATCATTCGAAACCCGCTTGCATCGCTGCAACTAAGACGCATTCACGCGCTTGTGTATCAATAGCAGACAAATGGAGTCTTTGCTCAATGTATGCACTGCTCCAACCAATACTTTAAACATGAGTACAGCCCCCCCCCTCCCCATTGCGTTGCAGTGACCCGGGGAAGAGAAAGCACGCGCGGAAAGAGCAAGGATCTTTTGCACACCAAATGCAATCTTGCACACTTTAAAAGCCGCCGGGGACCGCAAGTGGGGAGGAGGAGTAGCACGAGGGGGGCAGGTTTGTGCTCCAACTGCGTTTGACCTAATTTGTTGCGGATACAGTTTGTTTGTTCTTCTTTTTTTTTATTTTTGTTGTTGCCTTTTTTGGGCGTCATTTTTTTCTGAAGAAATCTCTCCCCGGGCCCGCGCTCGAGTGTGTGGAGTATTTAGTGTGTGTGTTTTTCTTCCTTCCAAGGCGTTTGTCGCCGCCGCCGCCGCGCGCCGCGAGCGACGACCGTGCAAGGGCTACGGGCGCAAATCTCGCAAGAGGTGTGCAGTGCAGGGAGAGAGCGAGAGAGAAAATAAATATAGAATAATGCAAAAGAAATGTTCGTGCGAATGTTTGCGTGCGTCTCTGCTGCTGCTGTTGCGCGCCCCATTCTTCGCAACATGATTTTGACACGGCGGCGCAAGTTCGGGATGTTTGGTTTTTGGTGCGAAAAAGAAGTCTTTCACATTGGATGGACCTGGTGGTGGAGTGGAAGGAGGGCGTGTGAGGGGCAAACACACCGCAACACGTCTCTGTCAAATATAAATAGAGGATTGTATTCATTTTTTTTCTTTCGGCGACGTCATTGACGCACACTTCGTCGCGCGCGCGCGGGGAGCGTTGAAATGTGAAACCCCCGGGGGGATGTTGGGAAGCGCGATGTCAATGCACTCTGGGGTTTGTGGACGGTGGTCAATCTCTCGGAGTCTGTCTCTTTCTCTCTCTGGCAAATATCTCACTCCCCCCCCCCCAAACGATGAGAGCCGCCGCCCCAGCAGAGCAGGTCAAGCCAGTTTCTGCGCGCCCCAGTGTGTGTGTGTGTGTGCTCTCCTTCTTTCTTTTTTCATTCTTTTGCAATCTGCATAAGCTTCCCCCCCCTCTCTCCCTGCCGTAGAATGCATTTCCCCTTGACATACACGCTTCACTTCCCTGCATCATCATCATCTTTGGCCGGCACTTGAAATTTTCTGGGCGCACACATACACACGAGAAAAAGGAAGAAAAGGTTGTTTTGAAATTTGGTCTCAGAATTTTTGACCAACCGAGCCAAGGAAGGAGGAGGAAGGCAAACAACGTTTCACACTCTTGCTGCTGCACAATCGTCGTCCATCGCGGCCCGCCGCAGTGAGTGGAGCCGAGGAGCGCGTGATCTTAAGTATCCCCCCATTCTTTGTGGGGGGAGGGGGGGGGGCGAAGAGAAGATGGTTGGTGGCAGGGCGGGAAGCAGGTGTTGTGGTGCATTGCCGCCACTCTTCCCCCCCAAGCTCTATCGGTTCCCGTTGTTTACGCTGCCGGGCGTGTGTTGTTCCGCTGCTGCGGCCGGCGGAGCATGTTGACTAAATGGTACAATTTTGCATTCGCCCAAATGTCATCGAACTTTGGTTTGGGTTGCAATGTGGGGTTGGTGCGTGCGTGTGTGTGTGTGTTGTTGTTGCGGTCGTTAGGGGGACAGTCTAATCGCTCAAAGCGCATTTAAAATGTGGTCTGTACGAAGGAAGCAAAGAAAAAGGCACAGAAGAAGGTTCGCTGAATTTTCTTTTTTATTTACAAAATGTTTACACAAGATCGCAAAGGAGCTAAACTGAGCTTTGCCAACGCTTATATTAAAATGTGTGAATAATCAATTATTATTATTATTTTTTTTTTGATATTAGAGACGGGTTTGAAGCCCCAAAAAAAAAAGTTGGTTAATGTCCCACAGCAATTAATTCTTTTTTTTTGTTGGGGGCATATTTTAGCTCTTTTCAATTTGCTCTCAAATTTCCTACCGCTTTCGAAATGCATCGGGGAACCGTTTCTGTGGTGCGCGCAGCATTGCTTTACGCTTTCCGAGAAACCATTCCAATTCCCTTTTTGTTTGTGTGTTCGCCTAAGCCGCGTTCTAAAAGTGCAGACCAAGTTTTTTTTCTTTCTTGGTTTTGAAGCGCTAAAAAACATCCAACCCAATTCCACAAGGTGTTCCTATTGCATTTGGGCCCGTCGCTGTGCCACCACCCGGCTAGACATCGCGTTCCCCCCTCGCGTTCCCGGCTGGTGATCTTCCCGCTCCTAATAGCGGCTCTAATGTAACCTTGAAATCTAACCAAATGGTGTGGTGCGGCCGTGTCAAGCCGAGCAAGACAGAGCAAGCGAACGACGGAGGAGGACCCCCCCGGACCATAAATAAAAAGGCCAACACAGACACACGCTGCTGCTACTGCTGCTGCTACACTACTAACCCACCCGCCGGCAGCAAAGCGCAGAAAGATTGAGTTTAGAGAAAGAAGCAGCGAGAAAAAAACAGCGAACTGCATAGAAACACACTGCACACACACACACACACACACTGCTAACCGCAAACAAATGTAGCGCTGGTCTAAAAAGTGCCAAACGACAAACAGCCAAAAAGAAGAGAAAAAAGGCAAACGATCAAATCATTCGCCCCCTGTGTGTGTGTGTGTGTGTGTGTGTCTCTGACCTTGAACGCGAGTCTCAAGCGCATTAGCGCGTTGCACCGTGGCCGCTCTCTGTGGCAGACGCAGCAGCAGCAACGGCACGGGAGCAGCAACTATGCGATATGATTAGATCGTCTGCTCCCAACTTGCCTAGGAGCCTGGGGTGAATGAGAGAGGGAGAGTGTGTTTAAGAGAGATAGAGAATTGTGTTGGGGTGGAAACGGGGCAGGTGGTGTTTGAGCGGAGGGGAGGCTCGTGTCGTGTGTTTGATGCGCGCGTTGGAGTTCATTCGCACTCGCGCGCTTCCTTTTCCTGCTCAACGCTCGCGCCTATCGCCGCTTGGAGCGCACCGAGGAGTGGTGCCAGGAGGACCGGTCGGCTTGCAAGCCAGATAAACCTAACTGTGTGTGACCGGGTTGTGCGGAGGGCTCGTTCGTCGTTCCCGTCTGTCTGCGCGCTTGTCTTTGGCGACGTGAAGAAAAGGAGATGCAACTGGGGAAGAGGGGATGGGATGGGGAAGGGTTTAAAGCACTGAAAGAGAGGCTCGGGAAGAGTGGCGGCTGAATAGAGCTTGGCTCTTTATCTACCCACCAACCAACACCACCACCAAACCAATCTTCAGTACGCTCCATCTCTTTCGCTCTATTTTTGGCATTCTAATGCAAGTTGCGGTTCTTTTTCTTGCTGTAGTAATGGTGGTGGTGACGCTGCTGCATATAAATTTTCGGCCAAGGGAGGGGGTGCGGCAACCTTGCCCCCTGTCTGCACGACCGACCGGCAAGGAAGAAGGAAAAGAAAACAAAGCCGAAATTGCAACAAGCTTGCGCGCACGCATAGAACCAGACGCACACATGCGCGCGCGCGCGCACCCGCTGACATCAACGAGTGGCGATCAAGTGGTGTGTTGATTTTGGGGTTGAGGTTTTTTTTTGCCTTGCTTGCTTAGTTTTCGTTTGGCTTTATCGCGCCCGCGCTCCCATGTGTTTTGTGTGTATTAGTGTGCCCCCACTACTCCCCTTGCACATCGTGTTAGATTTGGAACGTTGCGCTTTGGGAAGCTAGAAAACGATGACGGATCGTGCACCGGTTCGGTTTTGGTGGAGTGGAGGAATGTGCGAATGTGCAGAGGGGGGGGACATGCAAGACAAAATTAAGCACCGCGGTCAAATCTTGACGTTCGCACACAAATCTATTGCAAGCAGTAGATGTCTTCTTGCTGTGTGTGTGTTTTTTTTTTTGACTGATTAACTCAGTTCCGTTCGCTAGACACCAGACGCACATCATTCCCAGTGGGGACGTGTTTCTTCCAGACGGGTGGCCCATGTCTCCCTCCCTTTTGCCGCACCCACCCAAGTCCCCGCTAGACTGAATAATGGCAATCGTTTTTTGCGCCCCTCTTTTCAGCTATTTTTCGTCCGGGGGAGAGTTTTTTTTTTCTGTAGTTCGTTTCGTCGCTTGCATGCGCTGCATGTGTGGTGGTGATTCTTGTTTCTTTAAATTTGTGTTCTCTTCTTTGCCGTCTGGCTTTGGCTGTGTCCGGGAATTATAATGCAAATATTTTAGCTATTACTTACTTGTTCGGTGGGGGGCGTGTGGGTGCATCGGGGAGCGGGACTCTGGACGCGCCGTCAAAAATATAATGATGGGTCAAAGATATAATGTTGGAACCGTTGCCATAGGTTTGCTTCAGCTGATTTAGTGTGTTGCAAAACAAAAACCTACGAGTGTTGAAGCATACTTAATGTAAATTCAGAGAAACCAAAGGATACTTTAAAAGCATTCCAGCAAGTGTGGCAGCATTGTACAATCAGGAACATCATACAACTACAATGGGACGCCGTTTACCTTTGATCCCCGGCTTACGTGCTCAGGAGGATATTTAACAAAAACCCTTTTCAGAGCACATTGTCATAACGAAAAACACTAAAATGCATGCTAATTTTCAAATATTTTCATTTAACAAATATACAGGGTTTTTCCAGGGGTTCTCGTAGTTGTGGGACACTTTCCTTAACTTTTTCTTATGGGAAGTAAACTTCATATGATGGGAAATAGATTCTAAGGCACTCTTTTTGGACAGGCTCCATGAAAAAATCCTATTGGATTTGTCCAAATAAGATGCTATAGTGTCCAAATCCCATCATATGAAGTTCATTTCGTGTAAAAAAGAGTCAATAAAGTGTCCCACAGCTATGAGAACTCCTGGAAAACCCTGTAATGTTCCTAAAAACTGAGTAGGTTTTACCAAAGCATAACACAAATTTCGAAAAAACCCAGAATTTGTTATAAAGAGTATACTTGGACTGGACCCATTATCTTTGCTATTCGAGTAGCCGGGCGTAGTTGATTCTCGATGAGCCCGGATGAACGGCGTTCCACTGTATTTCTTTTTTTACTTTCTTTATTTGTATGAAATTTTTATTGAACTCAGTAATCGCTCCTTGTATTTCTTCTGTAATGAAAAGATTATTTGTATTTTTCAATGATTATACATTCTTTTGGAGATGGATTATTGTTTCAGATACTGCGCAGAACATATCGAAAAGTAAAGTTAATAAGGTCTTAATTTTATACAAATACTGCTTAATTTCAATGCAATTATACAGATCAAATAGTTCAAAACAGTTTGAAAATTATTCGGGCCGTAGCATACCTTACATAGATCATTTAGTTGAAGAAGTTTAACAGTTTGGCTGTTCACGTTAAACTCCACAAACATGTTTGTAGAATTTGGCTCTTTTAGATGCAAAGTTTTCCGACCGCTGGTCTTGTTTAATTTATTTCCTCCTAAATTGTAACACTGCAGAACACATCGTCGTTCTCAATATCATATCCATCTTAATTATTTATATCCATATTTTATAGGTTATAGATCCTTAATTTTATAGATCTTCAAACAAGTAGAATAACTCGAATAAATTAACCGACATGTTGCGAACATTAAACGAAGTATTGTGTGATGTTTCATTTTTCACCAAATGCTCCACATCAAATCTACATTCAACCTGCCACTTTAAAGGCAGTGTGGTTGAAAAAAACAAAAATCTCCACGGAAATTCACCACGGACGGAAAGCGATGGTAGTGGTTGTGCATCTTAAAACGTACTCCATACGCCATGCGATGATCTAACCGGCATTTGCACTCTCTTCTACATCTTGTCGGGCACTTAGTCGGTCGGTCGGTCAACACACGCCGGTCGTCGGTACTGCGGGCATGTGTGTACACTACTTTCGCTTTCAATGCCTGCGCCTACACGCACGGTCCAAAACAGCCGAAGTCATACAAAATCATGAAAAAGTCTGCGCCCTTTTGCTCCGGCATCCTCGTGAAGTTTACCGAGCCGAACCGAATAGTTGTGTTCGATAAACATGTGTGCGTATCAGGTAGCAGCATTTGTACTGCTTACCTGCCGTAAGCCGCTGTGATACCGAGCGAGACGCATAGACAACGCATCAAAAGGACATGTGTAGCCGTGAGGAAATTTTTCTGTGTCTCTTTTGCCTTGTCCTTGCCTTTAGATCCTGATGAGTAAAGCATGCATACCTTTCGGGTACGTTCGGGGTATAAGCTCTGTCCCTCTCATGTTAATGGTGAAGATAGAATCGTATGCCATCAGCTCTGCCTTCGGGCGTGGGCAGGCCTGTGGACGCCGTTTGTTCGCAGGCAATCGGTCGCTTACCCGGCCACCACCCCTCTCGTAGTGTGCTCTCTTGATGCTATGGAACTGTGCCTAGGTCTGGGCCAACGTGTGCCGGCAAGATATAATCAAAGGCCAGGCGTACGGCGTGTAAGTCGGCGGACACACATACCCACAGAGCTGGCAGACGGCGAAGCAGCAGCCACTTGCAATACCTCAGGGTAATGTGTAGCACAGTAGCACGACAGGGGAAGGCTAGACAAAGAGCAGCAGCACGGAGTGTGACCTCCTTCCGATGCGCCGCGCTCTTTCCCAGCGCTGCCAGTCTCTGCCAGGAGTACAGGGGAGAGGTTGATGGAAGGAGCACTGCACATCGCCCACTACCCCGACTTCTCCTCCGTCACAGACAAACGTTCTTTGCTGCACCGTTCAATCCCCACCGGACGGCGGAGCGAAGCGCAGAAGCGCAACTCTTCCACTTTAGCGAATGTTTTCGCCTCCTTCGCTTTGCGCTAGCGTCAAGAAGACCGTGCAGCGTTGATCTAACGTCGTCTACTACTTCCGTGCGCGCTAGACAACGTGTGTTATTCGCGTTTGTGCAGTGTTTTTTTGCTGTGCTTCTCCATTTCCATTCGCGTCTGCAACGCGCGGCTCTTGGTGTGTGTGTTGGTGCCGCGCGTTAGCCGGTCATCGTCTGTGCGGCCAAGCACCGAGCGCAATCGTCTGACCTTTTTCTCCTTCGCTTCGCTCCTCCGCGGGGAGACTGCCACCCCTCGGAGGTTGGTAATAGTTTGTGCTGCCCCTCTCCCGTGCATCGTTCCTGGAACATGGTTCCGAGATTGTTCCGAATGGTTTCGGCAAAATTCCTGTTGCTGCGCTCTCTCTCTCTGATCGAGCCGGTTCAGGTTCCGGGACCCACCAGTCTAGGAGATTTTGCCAAGGTCATGTACACGATAAAATAAGATCGAGATGATGCTGGTGGTGGGAACTTCCAGTGCACGACGGTAGACGTCGGCAGCATTTCATTCGTCTGTGTCTCGCACACACAGACTCTTCTCCTTTATTGCCGTGTTTGCCTATTGCACATTTTCTATTCGGCTTTGTTGCGCGCTCGGTGGTGCCGACGGTTTTGGTCATGCGTTTTTTTTTAATTGGATCCCCTTGAGACAGACCGGTAGAGATTCTCTTGCAGTGCACGATGTCTGGCGGTGTTGCAACGTGTGTGAGAAGCGTGTATGGTTTTTTGTTTTTGCTGCGACTCCTCTTTCTTGAAGATCCCCGATTTTTCTGGAATAAACTAGGTCAACGCGAGGTTAAACTGAGTGTCTGTAGAAGTTGAATAAGAAGTTTTGGGTTACGCGAGCCGTTTGAATTGCTTAAAATTTAGCGATCAAAGGGGTACAGTTGCCGTAAATGTCTTTACGAGTGCACTGTATTCTAGTAATTTATGTCTATGCACCATTTTAAGTCTAAGATTTATTTGGATATTGAAAATAAATATAACTCCAAGCATAACGACCATTATAAAAAGAAGTATTGCGCTTATTGAATGTTTTTGAGATTACGTTTGAATAGAACAGGCAAAACTGACTGGGATTGTATATCTCTATTCACTCCAAGGGTCGCTTATGTACAGTGTTTTATTTGTACATTCACCATTCTACCTTAGATACTTAATTTTAATTGTCTTTTAAATGGAATATTATTTATTCTGTAAATTCTGCTGCTATAATCATAATGTAAAAAATGAACAAAATGCTTCTAGCTTGACAAATACAATAAGCTTGACTTACCTCTTCTCCGACGCTTCTCCGTTCAATCGTCGCAGAAATTCCCAGTTAAATTGTTAGCTTTAAGTTGGGTTAGAATAATTTAGCTCAACTGTTCGAGTTTCTAAATGTGTCAAAACGTTTAGACGTAAAATATAATTTCCATTTCCACTACATGAGCTCCAATTACTGCTTCTCAACGTTGTTTTAAGTTCTTTTGAAAACGCCAAATTTGCTACTTTTACATATTGAATAATAAAACAGCCTCAAATATAGATTCTAATTACATCGTATTCTGCCAAGCAGGTTTTATGCTTTCCTTCCCTCAACATGGCTACGTACAATTTTTCAATCCCTTTCCTTTGCGTAGCTTTCAACCCCTGGTTTCCCTCATGTGTCCTCCATGCGGTGAGCTCGCTTTGCGCTATACACACACACGCACACACGCACACAGTGCCATAAATTTTACATTCTTTACGATCTGCTCACACAACTCTCTTGAGAAACCGAGAGCGTCTTTCTACACAACACATACGTACACGTTTGATGTGTAGCATTTTATGTGTTTTTCTTATTGTCTCTTCTCGCGATTTTTTAGCAGCAGCAGCAGCAGCGCATAATCAATCGCGTCTCCCTTACGGCCAGGCGTGTGTGTCATATACCACCATATCTACATACATTAAAAGCTCGCGCAGCCGACCGCGATGGGGGCACACAGGGGGAGTAAAATTTTGTCAGATCGAAGAAAGGGAGTTTTTCTATCGTTTTATTTTGCGTCGCCTAGCGGCTACGACTGAGGAAAGCACAACAGCGGCAGCAACGGGCGGCGGTACTTGAACACACGCGTAAGCCGCGGGAAAAAGTGTACACGAGAGAAGGTATATGTGGTGTGTGTGTTTCCTATCGCGCTTTCACTCTGCCTCAAGAAAAGGAAGAACCCCTCCGCTCAAGTGTGGTGGGTGGGTGGTGGTTGTCTTTGGGTGGTTTTCGCGAACTCAGTCAATCTCTCTCAGTCGCGGCGTTTCTTTTTTGTCACTCATGTAATGCGTTTTTTGGGAGTGTGTGTGTGGTGTTTACGTTCATTTTTCAACCTGCAATGACTTATTTATTAAGATTCCGTTCCATTTTGGAGAGCAAAATCGCGCGTAACTAGTGGGGGAGCCTGGTGCCTGGGAAGAAAGGACTCTGGTACATGGCGCGAGCCTTACTCTTTGTTGCAGCAGCAGACGCGGGAAAGATAACGTTGAAAGGCTTCTTTAGAGACTCTCCCATCTTCACTTCTTATTTTTTTAGACGTTTTCGATTATGCGTCTTGTTAGGTGCTAAAATGTGTTGCCTTTTAAATGTAGTTTTTAATTGTATTTTTTCCTTTTACACACAAAAAGAACCAAATTTAACGCTGGGCAGCAAGGAAGAATAGTGTTTCTTTTATGTTGGGCATCGTTAGAAACCCCTTTTTTTTGTTGAAAAATGTAATTGTTTATTTGGGACGAACAGAAAGAGATGCAAACCTTCTCAAAGTGAGATGGCAAGCGTGTACCCACCAACACCCACCCACCCACCCACACCAGCGCGCGCGATCCCAGTGAAAGGGGTAATGAGCACACACGAAAAGGATTTCGTTAGCATATCCTGGCCCTGCTGCCGGTGCCGCCGCGCGCGCCTTTCTCCGCGGCACAACCTCTAGTGCAGCAGCGCACTTTCACCGATCGCCACTCACCACCAACCTCCTTCTTTCTCCTCCCGGGTTCCCAAACCTTTCCGGTACTTTTGCCCACGGAAGGGGGCGTGGAAAATTGCGCGCTAACGTGTGTGTGTGTGTGCCAACGTGGGCAGGTGTTTGTTCTTTTTTTTCGGGACTACCTACCCCCTCCCCCCGTGTGTGTAGAGGTATATTCGGTTGTGTGTGGCGCGCGATTTTATTTTATGTGTCATTTATTTTTCTACGCATGTGTGTGCCTCTCTCTCACTGTCTCTTTCTTTCTCTCTCGCTGTCGTTAATGCTGCGTGCTCCTGTCCTCTCCCCCGCGGGGGTCCTACTGTCATGGTGCTGTCTCTTTCTTTTTATTACGGTTTTTAAAATTTTGTTTTACTTTGGGAGCGACCCACCCACCGCCCGCTCTCTTATACCATTGTCTCACTTTCTCTTCACGCGATTGGAACGCACTTTCATATCATTACACAAGCCGCCAGCCATCACCATCACCTCCATCAGCCCATTCCGATGTTGTGTGTGCGTGGTGTGACACGCACGCGGATGAGAGGAAGCTCTGATAGTGGTGCGGAGGGGGTGAGGTGGTTTGATAGGGAAGTGTTGGGAGGTGGTCAGTAACAGGGAAGGTTATTGTTCAACATTAGGGCCTGAAGAGTGAAAGAGAAACAGTGTGCCGCCCCCCCCCCCCCCCGTTGTGTGTGTGTGTGTGGATGCTGTGTGTTCGGGGGTGTGGAAAAGGTAAAAGCGAAGGAGTGTGAGGGAATTTAATTTGATTTTTGTTTTTTTTTTTGGTTCTTTGTTTTACTCGCTCATAAGCATATTAACCAACCATAAAGGGATGATCGGGAAACAACGCGTATGAAATGCATTGAAATGTTTTTACTAATACTTATTGACAAAAAAAAGGTTACCTAATTTTGGCTAATTTTTTTTTGCTTTTTGTTAAATTAATAAAATCAATCCACCAATCGTGTTTTCGGTGGTGTGACAGGCCAAGAAAGGCTGAATTTCCACTCGCCTCGCAACATGGAGTAACATAACATGAAGTGAATAAATCACCCAATCCTGCTCCTCCAATTAATTGGACGCGAGTGGGTGGAAGAATTTAGTTTGCGAGTCTTTGGGCCGCTATTTGTCAGCCCACTTGTCTCGGTTGAGATTAATTCGATGTAAAAATGTGGAAAATTCTGGCCACTGATAGCGAAAATGGTGTGGCACCAAAAATCACATCACATCGACGGGGGCGCGCGGCCCGCTCACAATCTCTTCTCGCTTGCTCTGGTTTGAAGGGTGCTGCAACCATCCCATTGCCGCGCCCATCCGCATTACAGGGACACATACACACGCAACCCCCGGTTGGCTTTCTTGGCGTTTTACAGTGGGCGATAGAAGCTGGTTGGTGCGTGGATAACTCTCCAGCGCTCCTAGAACACACACAATACACCCAGCAGCCGCGCACAATTCGACTGCTTGTGTGCCCGCCTGATGATGGTAAAGGATACAAAGCATTTTTAATGTGCAGAGATGATTCCTATATTAGTGTGTGTAGTGCTTTTATGCCCATGCGTGTGTGTGTGTGTATGTAAGGTTAATGTACATTCGCGGAGTGCGCGCGAGCTGTGTGGATCGGAAGGCAGCGAACCTTTAATTTATGTACAAAAATTTATTATAATATCCGCATCAAAACCAGTACACACGCACGCACCGAAATGGGTGGCCTGAACCCCCCCCCCCCCTTCCTTCACCCATTCTCTCACAACTTCGTTTGCTCCATGAGAGGAGGGAGGAGGATGGAAAATAAAAGCATTAATGGAAGGATTGCGCGGGGTAGAAAATTGCCAAAAATGGTGAGGAGGGAAAATAAATGAAAAAAATAAAAATTAAATATCCCACACATTCACACACATACACACGCTCTTTTCATATACATATAATCACTAACATTACGTGGTGTGGAAATGGGAAAGCTGCAGAGACGGGGAGCGGTGGTTGTGCATTTTGGGGACTTTAAGGTTTTCGCTGTTTACGCGTCGCACACTTTCATACAGATTGGCAATTTTTTGTTGTTGGAATTTTCACTTTTCCAAAAATTAGGAATAGACGGGAAAGTGTGCTTATGTCGTTCTTTTTTTTGGGAATTTATTTCATATGTTGTACCCTTAGCAACACGCAGCGTTCAACCATGCGCAGCCTTTTTTTTACCCCTATACACACGTATAGGGTGCGAGGGGGGACGCGCACCCTCTGCCGTGTCCTCCATATTCTTTTTTTTGCTGACTCTTTCACTCTCTCCATTTTTCTATGCTTTCGAACATAATGATGGTTCTAATATTATTTCCCCATTCGCCCGCGTTCGTGACGGTGTGTTCTGCTCATCCAGACTCCCCATCCTAACACACTTGTGTGTGTACATGTGTGTGTGTGTGTGTTGCGAATCTCAAAGCCCTAATCACAGCCCAACGCCTCTTCCTGCTCCTCCCAACTATGTATCGTAACACGCAAACACACATACATACATGTGTGGAGGATGTCTCTTGTATGTGAGTGTGTGTGTGTGTGTGTTTGCACTTTTTTTGCAGCATTTTTTTGGGTCCTGCTCCGCTCTCCCTCCCAACTGTCCTCACCCTCCCTACACCACCGCCCACACAAATATTTCATTTGTGTTTTCCCCTTCTGTTTTCTTTTTTGTTCGAAAACTGTTGGCTCCCTAACTTCCTCCCCCTTGGGGTGGGTCCCGTTTTACTCGTTGTGTTTTACCGATTTTTCCTCATTTGCGTGTAGTCGAATTATCCGCCGCAATGTGTCCTCCACCTCCCGAACCCTTTCCGTCTCTCTGTGTCGCTGTCTGTGTGTGTGTATGATTATTCGTCCCTGTATAGCGTTTTTTTTTAATTTTATTTTGCACATACGCGTCCGCTTCCCCTTCGCGTGTTCATCCCTCACCGTCTAGATCGAGCTGCCTCAACACCCCTTCCCATCCTCCCCCCACTCTTATTTTGCATCATTTTTCGTCACGTGCCGTCATCTTTTTCGGCGTCGCGTTGATTGTATACGAGTGTGTGATTGGGGCCGAGGGGATGCTTTTATCATTCTCTCCTATTTTTTCACATGTACATTAGTGCGCCTGGTTTTTTCATTTTATTTTTCCATTACGATCGATTTTTTGTTTGTTTTTGTTGGTACAGATACTAGTTAGTAAATGGTTTAGAGGCGAGATTTGCCAAGTTTTCTAATAAGCTTTCAGAAAGAGTCAAGCTTTCTAATTGCATTTTTAATCGTCATTATTACTGATGCTAAAAAGAGATAGAAAAATGTGTAACTAAACTATGTAATTACAATAATAATACAATATCGGAATAAGCAATTCCTCTGTGATATGCTGCATCTGCTCGTTTATTGAACATTTTGGGCTCATTTACACTGTAATACATTAGCTGTTTAATCTGATGTATGAAACAATTGAATTAAATCGTTTTTTTGTGCTTCATTTTGCTGCCCCGGCAATGATGCATCATTTTGATGCCCATAACTATTCCAGTTTTTATTTTACCACACCTTTACAATAACTGCCACAAAAAATCAATCTCAACTTGAGGTTGAACTGTTCCAAATCGAAATGTAGACAGTCGATTTGGTTACAAAAATCAAATTAAAACCTTTTGTGGTGCCATTGTGGAAGCTCCTCAATGCACACTTTGCGAAAATCCCAACTTAACGCAACTATGACGAATGTGTGTTGTGAGTATGTGGTGTAGGCTCGCGAGAGGTCGGAAAGGTATTTGCAGTATGAAAAATAAAATAATTTATTTCCTCTTCTTTACACACACACACACACACACACACACGCACCGTATTGACGCTTGCAAAAGAAATTATGTATGTACAAAATTAAATAATATATTCAAAATGGCGCGCGCGTGTGCCGAAAAATAATGCAAAAAAACACACACACAATAAAAAAACAAATATTTCACCTCTTTCACGCCGAAATCACTCATTGCCGGCCTCGCAAAGACATTTTCGGAAGCTCTCCTCCCTTTCTCGTCGTTGTGCGTGTGTGTGTGGATGTGTATGTTTTACCCCGAAATATACGAACCCCCTTTTCGGTGTCCAGCGGCAGCCGCGCCCGATGCTTTATGTTATGCCGCCCATATGTGTGTGTGTGTGTATGTTGCCCGAAACTCTCTGGCGGTAATAGGTTCGGTTATGTGCACACAGAGCACATTTGCCCCGAACTCATTATTATTTTTATTTCCTCCGACCAGAACCTGGCATCAAGCGGCCCGGGGGTGGAAGGGTGAAAAAAAGAATAAAGGAGAAGGACATTCTCGCGCGCGCGAGTCAGGCGAAAATAAAATCGATCCCCCTCAGCCCTGCCATGCGAACCCCCCCCCCCCCCCCTCCCCCTACAGGCGCCGTGTCCCCTTCTGACGGGATCGTATGTCCAACCCCATTACACTATTGTGTATATCTGTTTGTGTGTGTGCGCGCCATCTATCATTTGTTAGCACCCGATTGGGATGCTGGGAGGGTGTAGCATGTGTTTGGTGGATCGGTGGCGAGAGGATAAAAAATGTATTATAAAAATCCTCCTGCCCCCCCCCCCTTTGCTTCCTGTCCCACTTCAGGTGTGTGTGTGTGTTAGCTCTGCCTCTACCATTTTGTGCATCAAATCCAATGCGGCGCGGGGGCCGTTTTTCGCCTAAAGCGTTGCCGTGTCATTATTTTGGCAAACGATTTTTTTAGGAGAGGTTGTGTGTGGCCATTCCAGTGGGGGAGCCAGTCCGGATTGACCAGGGGACAGAATAGGGTTCGTATTTAATAAATATTATCGATTATGTGTGTATAGGCATCATTTATTTATGGTGGTTGGCTTGCTAGCTCTCGCGGGGGGAGGACGCTAAGGGATGCAGAGTATGCGTGGGAGCATCGCAGACTTTCCTGCAGCAGGTGCGACAAAAGTACATGACTCTTTTATGCTGTTTTATGTTGCACAAAACACTGAGTCGATTAAAAAAACCTATAAACTACAACCAACGCTGGTTGTAGTAATGAAACGGTCTGTTGTGTAAATTATCTGGACCAAATGCGCAGTAAGGACAAAGATTTGTGTTTCAAAGGTCTAATACATAATACAAAATGTTATAAAAATGGGAGCTTACTATATGACTGAATGAAACATTAAGCGGCTTCACAAAGCTGCAAAACTAAGTTTTTTAACGCATTCAGAATTGCTTGTCTTCTGCATCTAGCTTACACTTGGATAACCCCAGGATATTACAGTCGTTGCCACCTAATTTTGGCTCAATTTTGAGGCATCAATTTTTGACAGTGCGCATCAATTTTTGACTGTAAGACGCCTATTTTTGTGTGTAAGTCATCAATGTTTGACTCTTTTAGGACTCTTGATAATTTTACAAGGTATTTGAGCAGATTTTTGACAATTCTAATTTTACATCACATAAACATTACAAAAAACCGTGTAATGTTATTGTTTTTTGAGAAAAAATAATAGAATTTAATAAATACAAAAATCATTGTTTACACCTGAAACTATGGGCCAACTTTTGTCACTCCATTGAATCTTTCAATATTGACAAAACAATCGTTATATTTTAAATTCAATCAATGATATTATAAACTACTTAACATCATTGTAATAATTTCAAAAACAGACAGTTTCTGAAATTACGTTAAATTTTGTAAATAAAGCGAATGACTCACAGACAAAAATTGATGCGCCCTGTCAATAATTGATGCCTTAGAGGCAAAAATTGTGACAAGTTTTCAAAAATTGTTGGTGCCTTCAAGACAAAAATTGGTGAGTTAGAGTTAAAATTTAGCGGCAATAATTATAAAATAATGCAATTTAAATAGAAATAACAGATTCATTTTGTTTTCATAATGAATTTGTTAAAAATTGCATAACAAAAATTGGCGATAAATGTTGCCTACAAACAGATCCTCCCATCCTGTAAAGCCTGTGGCTCAAACATCAACAGGGTAAAAATTGCACAAAAGGGTAGGTAGAGTTATCCTATACTGTAACGCATACTGCCCCTAAGGTTGCCAACCTGACTGGAGAAGAAAATACGAAAATACCGATACGATTTTCCTTTAAGCGACAAAGTTAAAGCGCACCACCGAGCCAACGACTGACGACGGTATGGGGAGGGGGAAAAAAGCAAGACACTTTATCGACCGAGTCGAGGTCAAGATTACACCCCAAAATTCCACCCCAATCGATGCATGCGATCCCACAACTCCGGTGTGAAGGAGTAGTCTGTTACTTCCGACTTCCGTCAGCTGTGTGTGGCAGTATGTGTGTGTGTGTAGCATAACGGTGCCAAAGGGAAGAAAACGGACAAACCTTTGGCTCCTTCTTCTGTCCATGCACCGCGGTGTGGCACAAGTCCTGTTTTTTGTACCGCATTTCGCTAAGGCAAGAACCTTCATCGACACCCACGAACCGCGGGAAAGAAATGCTGCCTTTGCCGGGTGAAAGTAACGACGCGCTCTCGGGACTGTGTTTTGTTGTGTAGGAAAGGAAAGCAGGTCCATCTCGCAACCCACCCACATATTCTTCTCCCCTTCCCTACCACCCAAACAACCAACCACCGTCCACAGACGATGGGTCGAGGAAAAGCGAAATCTATCTGTTGCGCGCATCCGTGTCGTGTTTGACCGTTTTTCTTAACGGACCATTTCCTTCGTCGCACTTTTCCTCCAGCCGCCGAGCCTGGTGGTTGGAAAGCTTGTGTGACTGAGACTTTGTGTGAACGTCCCTTCCGCCACCAATAAAATGTGTTATCCTTTGTGTGTGTGGGTGTGCGTGAATGTAGCACAATACAAATGGGTAAGGAGAGAAGAGGCCACTTTTCTTACCGTTGTGCGGTCGACGGTTAAATTCTCTGGAGACACAAGGGGGGGTTTGCCTTCATCAAGCCACGTGCCGGAAGATGCCGCTGCAGGTGAAACGGTCATTTTAAAGTGTAATGCGTTACTTGTCTGGTCTAATTAAATCAGTAAAATTGAGCGTTAATCACAGGCTTTTACTGATAAATGTTTGGTAAAGTTTTCAAGAATATCGGTTAAACAAAATGTAATTCATTCAAGGGTCAATGTTGATTTTTTCACTATCTATTAGAGTTTATGATATGCATTAGTAGTGAGTTTAAAGAGATACGACCGTACATTGTATCGTTTCTGAGTAAATTGATGGGTTAAAATAGTTTTTTTTTGAGTTTCAAACGGTCAGAACATTCCGTAATGAAGCATTTGCATTTTCTGATAGATTTCTTATTTCATTCTTTATGACCTATTACATCATGAAGAAAATAAAGCACACGATCAAATATGGGGCCGAATAAATGTAAATGATTATTTAAATATTCTTTCTTCAAATTATTCAAGATGTCTCTAAATATTTTATTTAATTGATTTACTGTACTGTGTGTCTAAAGGTTGCGTAGCGATGATTTCAACCATTACACCAATTAACACATCGTATCATAAACCGTAACAATTTTAAATTGTTATTGTAGACAGATACAGGATCCAGGAACTGTGTGTGTTCCAAGGACACAAGTCAATGTTTTATTTATATTTTTTTATAGGAAAACAATTACGCAAACTATAGCAGCAATAAAACGTACCGGCTCCAGAAAAAAACAACCACGATCGCTCTAAAACGATGCGCCATCATTGTGCTCCATTGCAGCAAAAAGATGAATTTTTGGAATCAAATCAAGAAAACCAAGACGCCGCAGAAGCTGCCCGAATAACTACAGCACACTGCTGCCGTGTGTTACTGGTTTTGTAACACAATCTCTTGGGCGCTCTTGGCGCACTCACTACTCTTGTTGTACATGGTCCTAAGCTCGAGCGCTCCAACACCCGAGGCAAAAGAGAGGACTGGGTTTACTGCCGATGTAATAATTCAACATATTACAGCATCAATTCCTCTTTATGATATAGCATAAAGGCGAATGCGGGGGGAGGAGGACGAAGGGGCTAGTAGATGGGAAAAGAGGGGGCTGGGCTGCGGAAAGGCTGCTCGTTACAGACACATCTAAAATATAGTTCAAATGCGCGATGCTATTTCCTTACTATACATATACCCCCACCCTTACTGGGGGGAGAAGGGAGTAGTAAAAGGGAGGAAATGCTTCGTTTTTTTTTTTTGGGTGTACTTTCAAGACCACTGCAGATGTACTACCCTGTTTCCAATCCTCTTCTCCCTTGCACTACTTGGCGGCCCCGCATGCACGCTCTCTTACTCTCTCTCTCTCTCACACGCTATCTTACTACTTCTTCAGTTTGGATCGCGAATTTGCTAGAGCAAAGAGAATCGTCGGATTTTTGTTATCCTATTTCCGACCTGTTTTTTTTTTCTACTTTTTGTTTGTGTGTGTGTATGTTTGCCACCTTTTTGGCATTTTTGTTCTTCTCAATCACACACAAACACAGTGTGCGTGTGTGTGTTCCGCTAATACAGTGCGTGCGATGACTGTGTGTCGGCGCTGTTACGCAACCTCATACCGCCACCATCGTCCCTCGACTGCTTTGACCGCACAATTTATATTACTCCCACTCCCCCCCCCCACCCCCCTTCCCCTCATTACTACCTTCCTAGCGCTTGTCCTCCCAATCCACATTAAAAAGTCTAAAGAGAGAGCGGGATATGTGTGGGTGGTTTAGGTTTTGTTGTGTGTGTGTGTGTGTGTGCATCCCCTCCTATATTGCTGCGCTCGGTTCATTTTCTCGCACTTTTATTGCCGTTTTTTTCCTTCTCTCTATAATTCTAAACTACATTACAAACTACCCTTATTTTTAAACATTTCGCGAACGCGCGCACACACACACACACACGAGAGAACCGCACGAGTGCCCCTCGGGGCGGTAGTAGCAGCAGCAGCAGCAGCACCCTCCTCCTAATGCTTATGTAAAAAAGGACACGAGCGCGCGGGCTGCTCACCGGGACGAGAGGAGGGAGCAGGAGGAGGAGGAGGGAGGGAAGTGGTGCTGAGCGCGCTTCTAAGTACCGAATAAAAAACGACGACAGTGTGCGCGCCTCCACCCTTCACTCCCTCCTCCTCCTCCTCTATGTTGTCCTCCTGCACCTTCCATGCGCTGCTTCCTCCTCCCGAACCCACTTCCCACCCTGCTTATCGCTCTATCCCACTCGCGTTGTTCCAAAATCGTAAACCGAAATAATGATGCAAAAAAAAAAAACAAAAAAATCCCGTGGAAACTCCTCTCTGAAAAACGCAAAATCGGTCGTTTTTTTAGAAATGTAAATGGAGGAGAAGAAAATGGTGTTGGTGGAGGGGGGGGTGGGGAGCCCTTTGGTGTGGCGGCTGGTAGTGATGGAAGTGGAAGGCGCAAGTGCAGAAAAAAGGGGGAAGCAAAAAAAAAACGAATCCTGCAACAAAACCAAAAACAGCAGCAGGAGCGACAAAAAAAACACGATCAGAACGTAAAGAAAACTGCCATAACAGGTCTATTGACATGAGCCCGGAGAGCACTCAAACATTACCCCAAGTAATGTAATAAAACGTGCAGCGCGCGGCTTCTTCCTCCCGCCAGCCGCCCCTCCCGTACACTTTTCCGCGCACAGCAGAGAGAGAGAGACTGAGAGATGTATATATGTATCTTTCTCTGTTTACTCTAAAACCCCCACCTCGTCACCCCACACCATCAACCCCCTTTTCTAACCACTAACGCCCCGCCAAAGGCTCCTCTCCGTCGTCGTCCTGTTGGCGGGGGGATTTTTTTGCTATGTATTTTAAAAAGTGCGCGTTTTTTCCGCAGCCCGCACACACACACACACACACACATTCTGCACAGTAACTATTCCAAAACATAGCGGAGCAGAGCTGCACACTACTCTAAAACAGCTTCCCTCTTTCTCTTCCCGTTTCCCTACTTCCCGCTACACACACACACACACACACACACGCACATTGACATACACAGTCGCGGCGGTACGCTCTAATTCTCTATCTCTGTTGCTCCACAGCTGGCTAGACAGCGCGGTGTGCAGCAGGGGGGGCTCTTCATTTTAGAGAACAACATCCTTCGGTACTTTTTTCTCTTTTCTCCTTTTCCACTAAATTGGGTGGACTGGGGTGAGGGATGGGAGGGTTTGCCGTTATAAAATAAAAATAAAGCAGGAGACGACGAGCACCACCACCAACACCGCCACCAAGGTGCTCCTTTGGGCGCAGGGCGCGAGCAAAGAAGGGGCCACCTCTCCTCGCGCCGTCATGTTTTTCTGGTCGCGAATTTTCCATCAAAGCAAGCAGCGGCAGCTTCATTTCCCGAAACCAGCGGCCAGAGCCTGCCGTCATTATCCCTCCCCCCCCCCCCACCCCTTCGTTACATTTTCACGGTTTTCGTGCGTCTCTGTCGCTCGCCTAAAAGTATTGCTGCTCCCTTTTTGGAGTTGCTTCCCCGTGGTTCGCTGTAAGGCGATGGGGTTTGTGTGAGCCTGCATTAGAGCATTAGAGGTATGGTGTAGTAAGGGGGAGCCGGGGGGTGTGTGTGGATGCTGGAAGTTAGTTAGCAACCTTTCTGCTCCCCCTTACTTTGTACTAGAGTGGCGCACCGCTGCCTCTCCTCACTGCCACTCACTCACGTGCTTTCCGCGCGCAGAGCACTATAGAGTGCTGGAAAAATCTGCCTCACTGTGCTCTCTCTCTCTCTCTCTCTCTCTCTCTCTCTCTCTCTCTCTCCCTCTCTTTCTTATTCTCAACAATACTCTCTTTTTACTCCGTCCTTTCTTATGCTGACGATTTTTCAGTTTTTCCCTTTTTTCTACTCGCGCTCGGTGTTGGGATTTTCTATCCCTTTTTTTGTAGCTGTGTTTGTTTTATGCTGCTGTTTTTTTTTTTGGTTTGGTTTGCTTCGCTTGCTCTTTGGATGAGATTTTTTCTGGGGTGGGTTTTGGCGCGCTGCTCACTACTAATACTACTGATATCGTACATGACGATATCGATGGTTTGGGGCGGTGGTGAGTGTTGCTGTAAAGGGGAGGTTTGCGGCGGCTGCTAACGCCGCTGCTGACGCGATTTTTATGGCAATATTATATCCTAATATCGTGAAATAGAATGTGGTGTAAGAAGGGGAAAGGGCGCTATGGTGGATTGAGGGGGGGGGGGGGGGGGGAGGTTTAGCAATCCGCGTGGGATGTGAGTGACAGTGGTACGCGGCGGCGGCTGAGGAGGGGACTGGGTAACTAGGAGACGGCTAAAGTGGAAGGACATTTTGGGAAGGTGGTTGGATTGTGTGTGTGTGTGTGTTAGGGGAATGGGGCAGACCATACATACGTACTTAGCCGAGTAAAAGCTTAGCGCAAAATAACGATTTGAGAATATAAAACAAGGTGAACAGGGACATTTCAAACTATGGGACAGTTTTTGTAGATTTTAACCTACCAAATTCCACGAATGTAATGCACCTGTCAATTGTGATGAGATCTCAAGTTTTGTTTTATCATCACGTGTTTAGTGCAACGAAACGTTTCACGATTGGTTTCGCTAACAAAACATATATTTCTACTCCATTCGCTTGTGTCCAATGTTCTTTCTCCAATTTATCTTTATCTTGCTCATTAATAACGTAACAGGGTCTTCCTTTCCACCTTGCTACCATTCTGCTCCACGCTTCAAAACGGCCCCATGTTTTTAATGTACCTTGTGTAAAAGTGGCCTCCCGCGCTAAGTGTGTGTAGTCACCACAGGATCCGCGAAGTCCCTCGGTACATCGGCTGTGCACGAGATATTGAAACAACACACAACACATTGGAAAAATGTAAAGATTTTGGCAGTGTAGGGCTGGGAGGTGATGGGTTAGCGAAAAAACAGCGAATAAAAGACACACAAACTGCCAGCCAAACTCCAAAAAAAACCCGATCCCTCCATGTCCCCCAAGCTCTTCATCACTCCATAATTTCGCTTCTCTCTTGCTCGGGGTCGCGCTCTGTCTCTGTCGCGCGCTCTGCATCCTCGTTGCTGCCCCCTTTCGCCCGTCCTACTGCTGCAATCTCTTCTGCAAGTGAGACGAAAACGGTGGGAAAATAGAAAGTGTAGTAGTAGGCAACGGGATCACGGGTGGTGCGTTTTTTAAACAGAGGAAAGTGGTGGGACACGGAATGTAAGGACGAGCGGAAACAAAGATATGGCGCGCGGAAAACGGCAGGAGGGAAGACAAGGGCGTCTCAACCCAGGTTTAGTTGAAGGAGGACGGTTGGCAGCAAGGAAGAAGGGAGCCATTTTTTCGGAATGGTTTGTTTTCGCGAACGCGAACTATACATAAGGTTTTATTAGGAGTATAACGAACGACCGCGTTTACTGCGGAAACAGTGGAAGCGTTTTGGAGGAAGGGGGACAGGGAAGAGGGAGGTGGTAAAGCAGCGAAGTTTTAGAGAATAGATATCAAATGCGCGCACAGACGCGCACGCCGTAAACCGTTGCTGCTGTTGGGTTTGGGAAATGGAAACAAGATGAAAGCAGTGGGGGTGGTGGTGTGTGGCGCAGTGGAGCAAAAGTTCAGGAAAAATCCTTCCGTCGAACCCCCCCCCCACCCCCCTAGTAGGCAATAGACGTGATAAGGAGTGGAAGGGTTGGAGCGGGGAGGGAAGGAGGTGGGGCTGGTAGGCAGAGCCAGTATTAGTAGTGGTGGTGATGGTGCTGGTAGTCGGAAAATGGGTAACTTTTTATGTCTTGCTTCCTTCAGCTGCTTGCGTGTAACTTCTTTTGCCCCTTTCATCCTTCTCCTTCCCATCATTTGGGGCGCTGTGTTTGCATACGTACAGTTGTGTGCGTGCGCGAAGTTGAAGTTGCTTTTTTATTATCATTATTATTGTTATTATTTCGCGTTTGCGCTGCCTGCGAAGAAGCCGAGGAGAAGCTGCAAATGGATGGGGGGGGGGGGGGGGGGGGAGCTTTTTTGTCGGGGTATGCTAACTTCCCACTCGCGAACGAGAGCGCCCTGTTTTTTTTTTTTGTTGCGCTGCAGTTATCTGATGAAGAGCAGCGGAAGGGTGGGATAGGGTCGTAAAAGTTTCCCTACATAAAATGAAGAACTGCTTCTGCGAAATAGAGGGACGCAGGATGGGGGAGGGGGTCGTTAAAAAATAAAATCAAATACCATGGTTGTAACTATGTGCCTCTGTTTTTGCGCGTGTGTGTGCGATTCTGCGGATGGGAAGGTGTTGCGGAAAGGAAAAAGGGGTCGTCCGGGGCGGGTAAGGTGGAATATGCTCTAAGACGAAGCAGAGCTACGGGGAGAGCCATAAAAGTGGAAGATTTTGTAAGACGCTAGCGCGAATGCTGGTGAGAGCAGCGGAGTAAGTAACGAAAAGCTAATGGTAAAACGTAGGCGCGCTGGTGCCTGATTTTATTGCTATATGGAAAAAAATAAGACCAGGAGGAGGAAGTATAATCGGGGGTAGTGCGGAGCGAAAGTAAAAATCGAAATGAAAGCGCATCATATTTCATTATGTATGTGTGTGTGTGTGTGTATGTATTTTTTTAAGTACATACACACCAAGATGCTGTGCCTGGTTAGAATGTAGCTGAATGTGTGTGAGTGTGTGCATATGTATATTGCAGCCCTACTTACTCAACCCGTCTCACGCGAAGCAATGGAAATTTTATGTACAAGCACATCAATTGGTTGAGTTTTACTGTGTCGGTGTGCGTATTTTGTTTTATTGAATCTTAAAGAAATATGGCCGTCTTCGCTGTGCGTGCTGCTTTCGCTCAGTGTGTGCCTAATGAGCACAAATTGGATTTTTCTTTTATTTAAATTGGACGAATTGTGTTGGAAGCTGCTGTGCTTTCTTTTGTTTAATCTAACTGTTTGACGTCGTTCTTTGTTCTAACACTCGATCCAATACATCATTCAATTTCCCTCTAGCTTTACACTTTGAATTGGTTTCTTAAGTCTAAACTTAAACGACTTAAAGGAATGCTACATTATTAACAACTCACGATTAGTACATTATTGTTGTATCTCTATATTTGACAAAATGCTTTAAGCAGTCATCCTAGGAGTTGGGTTCAATAGATGATGATGCTGGTTATGATGATGATGATGATGATGATGATGATGATGATGATGATCGTGTTTCGTATCAGACGTTATAAAGATGATATTATAAATGCTATTAAATTGATTTGCCGGTCTCGTAGTACAGTCGTTAACTCGTACGACTTAACAACATGCCCGTCAGGGGTTCAATCCCCAAATGGACCGTGCCGCCATACGTAGGACTGACTATCCTACTATGGGGGGAAATTAATTAGTCACTGAAAGCCAAGCCCACAAGTGGTACAGGCAGGCCTTGACCGACAACGGTTGTTGAGCCAAAGAAGAAGAATTAAATTGATTGATGATATAACGTAGCAATTGGAGCAAAGACTTCAGAAAATTCTGACTGTAACAATATCCATATCAGTGTCTCATGTACTCAATTGTGATGAGCAGAGGTGATGCGCAAACAGTTGGTGCGCCCAATACATGCTTGGTGATATTTTAGCAACTAACGCATGGTCAGTCATTTTGTCTTGACTTTTTTTTACTGTGTTTAGTTCTGCAAAATCGCACTGACCTAGTCACGACTGAAACATACTAATGTCACTAGCTCTACTGTGATGATCTAGAGGTGAGACTCAAACAGTTGTTGCGACCATCACATGATGGGTGACATTTTGTGCAACCAACTCTTGGTCAGTCACTTGGTCGTGACATTTTCGGTCGGTGATCCTCACGATAGTCATCAGAGATATGCGGTGCGTGTGAGTGGTCCCAAGCAGCGAAATGAGCATGCTTTCTCGCTCTGTCAGATTTGATGGTCTGTCTGGTAAAAACGGAGCGTCTACTCTACTTGGTATCGGTGGTGATTATCACATGATGCTCATGACCTTTTGCACCTCGCTTTAGATCTATAGATGGCACTTTTTGCTTCTTGTATGCCATCCGTTCCTAGTTGCATATGCCAAGATTAACATGATGAATTGATTAATTAGATTTAGACTAAAAGATATATTAAGAATTACTCTAATCCATTGATTTTCTCTATCGCTCAACATCGGTATGGACCATAAAAAGTTGTATTGGTATATTTTCTTGTTTTGCTTAAGATATCCAGCAAGAAAAATCTCGAAGCAGAGAGCGTCTTATTTTCGAATCATTCAACCATTTGCTGCCGCTGATGAAAAAAAAAACAGCAAAGGTCACAACACCTTACCGCTGCAGTGTGCTTTAACTCGCCTACCAGCAAGCAGAGCATGATAGAGTTACTTGACATTCGAAATGGCATTACCTGTGAAAGACAGAGTAGAGAGAGAGAGAGAGGGTTGGACCTGGGAACCAAACACCACAAAACTGGAAAGAAAGTTTCATCTGGCGATGGGGGCATACCACCACGCCACGACAGACTGGGTATCATCATCATCATCATGTTGGACTGGTTATGTGTTTGTCCCGGCTTTCCGGAATTCACACGCCGTTAAGAACGGAAGAGAAGGACCGTGTCGGCAGCATCAGCAGCAGCGCGCAAAAAAACACTCGCGCACACACCCTTTTGCCAAGAATGGAGGTTTTCGGCGAAGGTTGTGTTTTGCTTTAGGAAGCAAACACCATACAGAAGAGATCAGAGGACCTCAACGAGGAGTTTGGGCGTGTGTTGTGGTGATGGTGGTGGTATTAAAGAAGGTAGACACTGAGAAGAAGAAAAACGTGCATTTTCTCGAGAAACCTGATGCTCTCCTTTCCCGATGGGGGCGCACTCATACAACATCCTTTTGCGAAAGGGACAAGATGGCTAAAGGGACGACGACCGACCAACCGACCGACCGACCGACCGGGTCGTCCCAATCAACTCTCCCTCCTGTCCGTCCGTGTTGATGTTGACGATAAGATGCGAAGGAAGGTGGCGGGCGTGGTGCGCTCGTTCTCATCCTCATCATTATCCTCGCACACCCGGGTCGAGCCCTTTCCTCCTCTAAACGCGTCACCTTTTGCTTGAGCAGCAAATGATCGGAGATGTAGGAAGATTTGCTGCTTTCTTTGCCACGCTTTTCTTTCTGCACTTCTCTGTCGTCTTTCTTCTTCTTCTCTCGGATGCTGTTGCTACGTGGCGGCGGCGGGCCCGTGCTGCGGAATTTATTTGGGGAAGGTTTCGTCAGTCGTCGTCCTCTGTGGCATTCTACCGTCGCGTTGCAGCTTCCCCCCGTTCACACGTTGCTGCTTCCTTTCCGGTTCGTCGCTTGTATGATTTTTTTTCGCTCTTTCTCTCTCTTCCTGCCCACTCCAGCGCAACCCTCTGGTTTGCTGTGGTGTGTCTGGTGGACGGCGACGACGATTTCTTGACCTACTTATTTGCCGCCACATTACCGTTATGTCTCCCTCTCCCTACTCTTTGCTTTAGGGGTTGTGTTTGCGTTTGTGGAGGGTGATAGGTAGGATGCTTACATTTCTCCCTGGAACACATGGTTGTGTGTGTGTGCTTATAAATGCACATGCTGGTTTGGGGAGAACAGGGCAGGGATCCTTGTGTGTGGTTCGTCCGTTCGATTGTGTTTTAGTGAATTCCGCATTGCATTTTGCACCACGCTGTTGTTGAGTGATTTGCAGGATTTGTAGCAACCTTTTTTTTGCACTCTGCTCCTTAATGATGATGATGATGAGAAGGTTTAAGCTTCTTGTTGGTGCCCGCCTCTTGACTAATTGGCAGAAAGGGATAAAACGGTACATTGGTTTTTTGTTTTGTTATACCATGTTTTGTTGATTTTGTCTTTGTAACGTTTGACTTTGTTCTGGAGGAATTGGGAGAAGTTGGAGGGCTTCTTGTTAAGTTTACCAAGCTCAGTAACGTGGAACGGAATGGAAATATTGAGCGTGAAATCTTAAATCTTAAGTTATTCGATACAGTTTACGACAATTTTTGTTACCATGTCATGTTTTGTACAGAGTGTATACTCAATTTTTGTAAGTTCTTGTGTTTACCTAATTGCCCTCCAAAGGCTACTGCTCTCCATACGCTCTAGTCGACAGGAAATTCCCACGCAAAATGGAGCATGCTTTCCGGACGGTTGCTGTATTAAGGCTTTACCATGCTACCCAAGTCCAAACGTACATCAGCAGTTCCTAGAGCAGCTTCCTTAATTTCCACATCCAACACCACCGACGACCGGGGGGGCGATATTTTCTCACCGACCAACAAAAAGGACCAATTCTCCGCTGCCTTTGCTCTCCCATCACCACTACCACCCATGTCGATGATATTCTTTTACTCGCCCACCACCCCACCCCACTGTGGTCGTGCCGTGTTAGGTCGGTGTGCCGTAAGGATTTCCGGAAATTGCGGTCTGCCTTTCACAGCTTGCCGTAGCGCTTGCCGTCGCCAGCTGCTTGGGGGGGTGGGTGAAAATCACGTGGTCGTCGCCGTCGTCGTGAGTAGCAGTGGGCAGCCTAAAAGCGCAGAAAGTGAGCGAGAGTGGGAGACGAGTGTGGGAGGGAGAGCCAAGACGCAAGGTCGTTGGTTTGTTGATGTCGGTGCGAGCGTTTTTGTGTGAAAGGGAAGAGAAGTGGTCGTGGTGTGGTGTGAGGGTCGATGCGTATCGTGTCCATTTTCTCCGCAAGGGCTTCTTCTTCCTCTGCCTGCCCTGTTGCGGGTATGTGTGTCTGTCTGTCTGGTGCTGTGAGTATGTGTGTGTGTGTGTGTGCGTGCGTGTGTATGGGTGGAGGGTTTGGGAAGGTTCTCTTGTGTCTCTCTGTGGTTTAACCCCAGACCAGCGGCAGACAGGCGGATGTGTCCTTTTGCTTGGAATTTTTGGGCTGTGCCGTCGAGCCGCGCGGGTTGGTGGTGGTGGGTGGGCTTTCTAAGGGTGTGAAGGTCGACCGGCGACGACGTGTTGCTTCGACCGAAATTTACAAGCATATCCGGGAAATTGCTTCTCCATCACACCATGACCAATTTACGCACCCTGCGGCGGAAGGATTGTTGTTTGCGCTTACAATGCCGAATACAGGGGAGGGGAGTTGCGGTTCAAGATAAAACACTCTTCACCCTTTGCACCTTTCCACAGTACCTGTAAGGTATTTCTAATGAATTCCTTTCGTGGGAGTTGTCCGACTTCGAGGGGAATATTACCATTTGCAGCTGTGAATCTTCATGGAAATTCCGCGTTCCCTTGAATTAGTATATAGCTACTGCGTCTCATTTTCCTTTCTTGGATTTGCATCACAGTACCATGCACAGACCAAACTGATACATATTAGTTAGTCGTTAAGGGACGTTAGAACAATTGAAAGTCTAAATCTACAGGAATTTACAAATAAATGTTTGAACCAGTTTCCAAGGTACTCTCAATGCCAAGCGGATTCCTGATATACTCACAACATTGAAAACGAATCCTATGTGGTTCCAGTTAGACGTACACACTTTGATTCACGTTCTCAGAGTGTGTTTTTGCTGTAAAATAACATTTGAAACTAACTGTGCAATTGGAATATGGAGACTAATGCAAGCTGTTACATTCATGCATTGCACCATTTGCACTGACGTGTTTGTAGTGTCTGTCTTGTTTCATATTTTCTACCACGCAATGTATTTGGCCGAATAGTGCCTCTGTGTTTGTGTGTAATACGCTCTCCTACGCTTTGAGCACCAATGTTCAGTATATTTCCTTTTTTCTCCCTCATCTTAATGCAATTTTCCTGCCTCGTTTCGCTCAGTGTACAATTTGCTGCTTTTTTCCAAATGGCTCTCTCTCTCTCTTTCTCTTGTTTTCGCTGCCTTAAGCGGGCTGTAGAAAAGCCCATCGCTTTTGTATAATAAGGGATAGTTTATGATGCCGCCGTAGTGGTGCTTCGCGCTCTAATGCCAAAAATCGGTTTATATATTTTAAGAAATAGCTACCCAACCTTCCTCTCTTCCTTCTTTGCTGTATTTCCTTTCTAGTTAAAATGTGCGGCCAAAATTATAGCCTCTTGCTGCTGCTGCGCCTTCGCCTGTTGTGCTTCGCTGCCAAAGTGGAGGAGGTTTCCGTGAACAATAAAAGAAACGATATTAAGAGAATGGCAGTGGCAGCAGAAGCAGCAGCCATATATTCTCCGCTGTGTTGTGCCGCGTCATCCGCAACAGCGGAGGGATGAATTCTGTGTAAGGATGGATTGCGAATCGGATCCGTCCTATTGCTCTACGAGGGTTCTCCCTTTTTTTGTATCGAGAGAGCAACATCCGGCAAATTCACGGTCAGCCTCCTAAGCGCCGTGGCGCAGGCTGCGGGGGAAAAGCGAGAGCAGTCAAGTGTTTTTTTAGGTTTTTTTAGTACAGCTTTTCGTCACGTGGAAATAAGAGAGAGAGAGAGAGAGCGAGAAAGAGACACACTCAAACACACACACACATACAGGGAGAGCAAAAGGACTTGCCCGATTAACTGAGACAGTTTTCCGCCCTATCTCGCTTGCTCGCTCCATTTTCCCTTTCCTATTCCAGTAACGCTCGCGAATAGTTTTCCGCTGGCAAGTTTCGCGCGCGCGAACCCGTCTTCTCGTCGGCCATGGTTCGGCGTTTCCTTCGGCATTTCTTCGGTTTTACATTACGATTTATTGCTTCGCTCTCTCTCTTAGCCGAAGGAAGGTTATCTGTGCTAGAAGCGATTTATGTTTTTCGCTAATGTATATGTAATTTTTTTTAAGAAAAAGTATTTATTTTGATTTTTTACCAAGAAAAGCAAAGATGAAATAGGAGCCAATTTTCTTTTTTTTTTTTGCGATTATTTATTGAAGTTTAATTTGATGTTAGTTCGTGGTAAAACCTTAAGAAGAGTAATAATAAATAAACTCAAAAATAATGCTTAATTTTCGACAGTTGCAGTAGTTGATGTTTGAAATTATAGTTAGAGTGCTATCATACTTTGAATTCTTCCTTCCTCCCCTTGAATCGCACAAAATGCGAACAACAGAAAAATAGATAAAAAATCCATTCTTTGCATCCTTTTCTGCTGCCGTTGGGTAGTGTACGTGCGGTGAGATGATTTGAAATACATAATAAACATAAAATAGATCTATTTTTTTTTCTCCTTCTGTTACCTCCGCCCTACACAAACGCCCATCACGTCCGATCCACCTGTCACTATCCTTATAATCGCTGCCTCTCTTGCCTCCCCGTACCATCCTTCACCGCCGTAGTTATCTTCTTCCCTCTTTCTTCCGCACTCCTAGCTCTATTATAGGTGGGTTAGCACTTTTCCTAAATAGTTCACGCTTAGTTTTTCTCCCTCTTTCTCTGTTTTCCATCTGTGTTCCACGTTTTGCTCTCTTTGCTCTCTCGCGTTCATTCGCTGGCTCGTTCGCTCCGACAGCAGCTTCCGACCGACGGTTGCTCTCTGTTTACGGTTTGTTTTGCTATCGCTTTTCCGCTTCCCCCCCCCCCCCCCACGGCTTGGTCGCGCGCCGGTGGTGGTGGTTGTGTGTGTACTTTGGTCGCTTTGCTTGATCGCGGGGTGCATGCCTGTTTTTAGAGGGAAGCATGGAAGAAAAGGGCACAGCTAACGGCGAATAGAGGGAAAAGGACTACCACACCACCACCCCTATCATTTCCTATCAGCTCCCCCCTCCTCCCCGCGTGGTGTATTCTTCCGACGCGGCAGAGAAGTAGTAACAACACAGTTGATTGATGCTCGCGTCCTTCGCCTGTTCGGCGGAAGAGAGGTGGCAGAGGCGCGGTGCGGGTGGAATTTTCTTCCTTAGAATCCTTGGAAACGATCGGCGGTGGAGGATGCTGCTGTTGGTGGATTTTTTAGTACGTATATGTGTGTGTGTGTGTGGGTATGAGAGAGAGAGAGAAGAGGGTCGTTTGGAAAATCGCCTCGCGGAATGAGATTTTTGCGCTAGTTAGTGCCGCGGCTCGGTCGGTATCGTTTTTATTTTATTCCTTGTTTTTCTTTTTTTTTCTTTTGCATCCCGCCCTTTTTTTGCGCGCACAGTGCGTGGGTGTGTGTGTGTGTGTGGGTGCGGAGGAGGGTGTATTTTTGTTTCACTTGTCGCTGTGTGTGTAGTGCTTGGCGGGATTTTTTTTGTTCGCTTCTGGTTTTGTTCGTCTCTCCTCTTCTCCACCGTTCGTTGCCATTACTGATGTTGTAAAATTTTTAGCTCCCTATTTCCTAATGCTCTAGGCATCCCTCCCCTCCCTTGCCTTCGCACTTGCACCCTACTCTCCCGCATTGGAAGTTGCTGCTCTGTGCCCAATTTTTGAGCGGCAGCAGCAGCAGCAGCAGTGGGCAGGAGTGGGTTTAGTTGCTCCTTTACTTCTTGTGCTCGCTCGCCTCTATCCTTATGCGCCTACTGCCCCCCCCCCCCCCTCTCACTCCCCCCCTTACCCCCTCCCGCTCTGTATAGGTACGGGCCGCGCCACCACGACGATGAATGTCTTCGTTTCGCAACCGGGGTGGGGGCAGCCCGCGCGCGCCGCGTGTTGGTGGCATACGCGATTAGTTTGCGTGAGTTTTTCTATATACCCTCGCTTGTCTATGTATGTGTCGTCGTCCTGTAGAGAGGGGTTGCCTGTAGTCTTTTTTCTGCTTGTTGTTGAAAAATGGTACAATGTGGTTGTAAAGAATGCTGTAAAAGTGGGTGGATAGAGTGGGTGGTAGGGATTTGCCTCCGATGGAGTTGGAGGTTTAGATTGAAGTTTTTATTTCGTCCTTTTTCTATCACACGGCGGAGGGGGGGGGCGCCCCGGCAATGTAGTGACTCGTGCATTGGTGTATGGCTTTAGGGGTGGCAGGATAAGGAGGGGGGAGGGGTGGGGTTGGGAGGCTGTGGGAGAATATAATGCCGCGAATGGTGCGATTTTTTTGGGGTCTCCTTTATGGCTCTATGTTTTTTACAAAATTACTTTGTATTATATTGCGCAAAATGGGCTTTATCTCTCCTTCTCTCACTGTCTCTCTCTCTTTCTGTTGCACAAATGCTTTATGATGATAGTGTGCGCGAAGGGGGGGGGGGGGTTACACGAACGAAGTAATAGGATCTCGAGCTGGTGGGAAGAGGATGCTGTGGACGGTGGTGTATTGTCGGGGATAGGGGGAAGTTATAAAAGTGTTGGTTGAAGGTAGAGGAAAAGAGGGTGCGGGGATCGTAATAGAAGAGTAAGTGGTGTGTGTGTTTGTGTGTGGTTGCGCTATTTTAGAGCGGGAACAGTGGTTGAGTAGTTTGGGCCGGGGGGAAGAGGACGAGAGACATAGTCAGGAGGTGTAGGAGAGATGCGACATTAGTGCGGAGGATAAGAAAATGGTAAGGAATTATATCGCAAAAAAAGGCAAAGCTAGGGAGGTGGTAGACGAAGATGAAGCGTCTTAAATAAAAAGGAAGTGGTCGGGAGCGCGGGCGGAACGGGCAGAGAGGACAAGGGAGAAAGACGAGGGGACGATGGTTGTAAAATCCATCGTTTTACAATTACACTTAACATTCACGACGCAGCGAAACCGTTCCGTGAGCTTCGCCCGCCGCTGCTACACTTTATTTCGCAGATACTGCAGTAGGCCCTCATTTTATTACTATTTTTACGTTTTATGTTTCTCGCTGCGGGGGGGGGGGGGGGGTGGGTGGGGTGGTCGAAAAGACGGCAGGAGCGGTTCTCGGTATTATCCTTGCGCAAATTTTACCCATTTCGGGATCGAGGGAAAAGGAGCACTGGGCGAAATCCGCGGGGACGCAGGAGAACGATAGGGAAAAAGTGATAAAAAATAAAATATCGTGCAGAGAGGAGATGGGGAGGAGGAGGTAGCTAAAGCTTCGACATGGTGGTGTGTGGTATGCTTACGAGTTTTATGCAGCAAACGCTAAATTGTGTTTGAAATTTAACTCCACCCTTGGGTGTGTATATTAGTGTAGCTTTAGACTAATGTTTTCGGTAAACGTGTGCTTTGTTTAGAAAAATCGTATTATAATTATTCCTGGTCAGCACTGGTTGTTATCGGCGCGTTTGAATATGGTGTTACAAGTCTGTTAAGCTTTGTGTTAACATTAGAAAAGATAACATAATTTTAAAGCTATTGGACCAAATGAAAAAAAAAACGGGTGGTATGGTGTATAATGATGCACAATGTGAGGACGGGATGGAAAATGAGCGACCGTTTTGATGAGAGTCTTTTTGATCATTTCCAGCTAGACTATGCTCTCTTGCTCACCAAGACGACATAAATGCATTCGTATTAGTCTGTTGTTACATCGTCTTAGTTTTTTTTTTCCTCGAAAGTGGAGTTTGATAGTTTTTGTTCTCCTTTTTTTCATTTTGTCAATCCTCCCGTCTCTCGCTGGTGGTGGGGTAGCCGTCTTCGAATTGCTTCGAATTGCTCTCTGTGTTTGCCAACTAGCTTATGAGGGAAATTGACATTCTCAAATATAGTTGCTGTTGGGATAGCTGTGAGAGAGATAAAAAATATACTTTGGCAAGATGAAATGCTAACGTGCTCAGCATGGTTTCACTTCAGTGCGGTCTTGCTAATTGAATGGGGATTTTTAATATGTAGGCGTTATTTACGAACTCTAAGAAAAAAATCCCATCTGTTTAAACCTCTAATTAAATAAAATATTACCAAAAATAAAACAATATAAATGCACTACTATCCTTCCGCGACTCGCCAAATTACGCGCACTGACTCACTATATTCCGGGTTCAACCTACCTCAATCTCCATGTACTAACTAGCGACCTCTACTAGTTTGCGATTAAATTCATTCTATAATTCACTAGCCGGAGTGCGTTACAATAAATGTGTACAACAAAAGAACCAAAAGAGTTGTAGAAATCTCTTTGTGCTGAGTGTGAAGTCCATATCTTTGCTTGCAATTTGAAGCTCACTCATTCTTTTACTAAGAATATTGGCACTCTTATAACAAAGTGAATTGAATCAAACGAGTTAAGGGAGTCTATAAGGTGTATGAATCCCTAACGATCGAATGTTCTCATGTTTGCCTCTTGTGATATTTGTACAATACATAAGTTTTCAAAAGACAATGGTTGAAAATGGTGATAAATTAACAAATAATAATTTAAATAAATTAATATTAATTACACACCACATTACAAATTGGTAACGCTGTTGTATTTTCGAATTGAGTTAGTTTAGTTATGAACTACTACCATCAACAATGTACGGCACAATTCTACTCTGTATATGTTCAACCTTACGCTTCTGGTTAGAAACGAAATTTGAAAACAAAGCCAAAGCGTCATCGCGCGATAAGCAAAAGTAAAAATAAAAGCTGATTAGAGCGGGATCGATAAAGACGCTGAAAAGCGTTTCCAAGGAGTGGAAGGAGGATAAGGGATGGTAATAACAAAAAAAAAAAAAACGCACACATCAAGTACCTTTTCAATACCATTACACAATGGCGCAGAGTTCGGTGTCGCGTCTTGCTGCGATTTGTGCTCTCTTGTCCCCCCCATCCCATCCCTCCCAGCATCTAATATCAACATTTTACCTCGGCTTTTATAGTTGTGTGTAGCAAAGGCATAGTTATAAGTGTGTGTGTGTGCGCGCGTACTTGTGTATATGTACTAAGAGCTAGCCTATTCCCCTTCTCATCACTCCCTGTTGTTGCACCCACTGCCACTGTCGCTGGTTTTTTGAAAGAAAATCACATTCGTGCTCTACTACTCTTCTGTTTTTATTCGCCTGGTAAACTCATCCCTTTTCTTTTTCCTTGCCAGCTCAGCGTGCGCTGCCATGGTGTGTTGTTAGCTAAAACTGCACTGTATGTATGTGTTATTGCGCCACAGCTCGCCGCTCTTCCTAATATTATCCTGGGTTCCTCCGCCGCCCCCTCTGCTGCCGCAGTGTTCATGTGCGTGCTCACAAATTTTATGGGGGTAAATTTTTAATCTTTTCCATTTTCCGACACAAACCCGCGAAGCTTAGAGTGGTGTTTGTGTGTGTGTGTGCGTTTGGAGGTAGAGGTTTGGCACCGCCACACCCGCACAGCCAGCCCCCTTTTACAGACAGCGTCTGAGGGGAGGGGGCAATGGGAAGAGTGAAAATTGCAAAGTCGGTTACTTAGCTCCGGCAGTAATTGACGAAGGATGCGAAGGAAGCTAGAGTGTACACACACTGTGTTGGTGTGTGCTTGTGTGTCTCTGTGTATGTACTGAAGGCAAGTGGGAAACAGACGAAACTGTAAAATGTGCCAGCATCCTGCGAAAAGCTCGAGAAAAACCAAGCAACAAAAAAAGATCCATGGTGGGGTGAAACAGCGCCAACTCGCTCGCGAAAGGAGGCAATGAAGCCAAGAAAGTACGAAGAAATAAATCGCGCGCCTCCATCACCTCGCTCCTCGGGGTAGCCGCTTTCCGCTTTCCTGCTGCAGGCTTCACCAATTGTACACACATACATACATACACACACAGCACAAATCGTTCGGTGTCCTGTTTAAGAATCCTTTTTTTATATTTTCCCCTATTACACCGTTCCATCCGTGCAGCACAACCGAGCAGCTCTCCTCATCTTGCTCATGGTCGTCATTGATGTGCCGCATTACAAGTGGTGGGGGGCAGCATTAGTGGGTAGGGACGGAGGAAGCGCACAGTGGTTTAGTCGGGCGGAGGAGGATGGTAGTTTCGGAAAATGTTCGATTTCTTTGTAGCTCGGTTCTTTTTTTTTTGTGCTGGTTTTAGCTCTCCGTCTTAAGTTTGGTTTTGGCTGCAAAACTTAATGTATTCATATTTGGTATAATATTACATGGATGATGGCTAGAGAAGAAGAGATACCGCATCTATCTCTCTCTCTCTCTGTTTCTCTTTCACACTCTCACACACATACAAAGCACACATTCCCGGTACAACCCTCGGATAGGCTGGGGGTAGGTTGCTTGCTTAGCCCTCTCCGTCTTTATCTTTTCCGAACGAATGGTGAAGCGAGTTTTCCAATCTACCTTCCCCCCATCCCTTTGCCAGTGTGCAGATTTTTTACGCCATAGCCCACACCCGAGCATAGGCTACTGCTGCTGCTGCTGCGCCTGCCAACCGAATGCATTGTAAATAATTAAAATTTATAACCCCAATACACACGACGACGACGACGCTGGTTGGCTCGGCGAGCGAAAGAGATAGTGTTTGGGGACGATAGCAGCAGCGAGAGAGAGCGAAAGAGACTGATGGCTGCTGTGTTTTTCAAAACCAAGACAACCATGACGATGACGGAGGGAGGCGAGGGGGGGGGGGGAGGGGGAATAGTATCGATCGGTAAAAAATTTATAGCATCTTTTTGAAGATTTCTTCTCCCGCTGCTGTTTGCCTTTCCTCTTTGCGTCTTTGGCCCCGTACAGTTTTGCTTCTTTTGGTCCCTGGATCTTTGGGCTTCTTTACATTGTCATAAGTGTGTGTGTGTGTGTGTGCAAGCTCAGACGATGGCGGGAGGGCACGAACCCGAAACTAAATGCTGACTACAGCGCGTTTTACAGCGCTATTGGTCGTTCGCGTCGGGCCTGGCGGAGGATGATCGGGAGGCAATAGAGAAGGGTGATGTACTGATGTACAATGTAAGTTAGGTTCAATTTCGTAACATGTAACTAATTTCTGTGTTTTCTTTCTATTCCTTTTTTTTGCAGCAAACTCTTGATGTCTTAATACTTGATGTTTCTTGCATATTATTAACGCTTTGGTAAGTAACATTGTAGTGCATAGCTAAATGCTGTTAGTTGAGTAGCCTCTCTTGGTATTACATATGGTAGTTTTGAGAATAATCTCAATAGGGATATATTTATTTGATTTATCCCCATGAGAACGAAATGATTGTTATTTAATGTCTATAAATGCAAGAGACTAGGTTACCAAATAATTGGCGTTTTAATTCATTGCATATAATAACGACAGTGCTTATGAATATTTTTCATTATAATTATCAAGCATTCATTTTTCAAACGTCAAATGAAACGTTTTTCATTTCTTTCTAAGAGGTTCGCGAAGAGCAGAGTTAAGTTGTTTCATAAGGTCTTGATGTTTTTAAAATAATGGTCCTTCTTTGCTGGGTTTTCATGTCCATTAGCAATGCCACATGTCCACATGTTTTCATGTCCATTAGCAATGCCACATGTAAAACCTACTTCTGATCAATGAAATCGGCCGAAAGAAAGTGAAAATTAATTGCAACTGTGTGCAAGTATGTGGCCACGTCTTTGCTCTACTTGGCCCAAGATTAGAAACGTGGCGGCACAGTTTAATCACGCACCGTGTCTTGCAGGGAGCGCACACATGCAAAGCGTACCGACATGTAGTACTGGTGGTGCAGTAGTGTACGTGTCGACGTGACAGTGGCTGCCGCGGCCGCCGTCACCCCCCAAAATAGTAATAGTACTATCGGGACCACACCGTCCAAATAGCGCGAACGCACACACTCACCGGATCGCCACACACCATTCGCTAAACTTGTGCAACAGCAAAGACATGTGCTTCCGCTTCTAATCTCGCTCGTCCGGGGTTGTTTCTTTGTAAGTTTGCAAAGCTTGCTTCTTTCTGCGAGAGAGCGAACACATGACGTGGGCTGACCTTGGACGCAAACATTTCACATGTGTTGCTGCTGCTGCACACCACCCCCAACCACAACAGTCGGGGAGGATTTTTTGTTCGCCTCTTTCTAAGGCACCCGGGACAGTTAGCGGCGCTGCTCTGCTCGGTGTGTGCGTGTGCATCGGTTTTTCGCAACAAGTTTTGTTACCAAGCGGATGTGCGAATAGTACACCTAAAACCAAAACAAACAGAGTTTGCAAAAATGAAACAAAAAAATCGATATCGAACGTTATTGCGTAACTGTGTTGGTGTGCATTGTAGAATAAAATTACTTTTCACTTGTATCCCTTTTAGTCATTCACCCAAAATAGCGGATAACAAATTGTCTGCGATGCTAACTGACATGGGGTTTTGATTTCAAGTTTAGCAATACTAGTTACTTAAGGTCATGTGGCATGTGTTTCTTTTTATTCACAAAGCCGCTGGTGCGTCATGTTATCAACACCAACAAATGATGGTTCCATTCGCGCGCTCCCTCTTTTTTAACCCATGCAGTTACTACTTCTTATTGGATTTTTCGTTTTATTTTCGCTGATAAGATTTGCAAATTTTTTATAAGCTAACTTTAAGCGATTAAGCTAGCGTTTGGTTTCATGTGCGTCTCTGCCCTGATAGTGGTTGCGCGCGGGTTGCCATTTTTTTGGATGAGATCCAATCATCATTAGTATGGTTCAGCTATGATTAGTCGAGGAGGAAGGAAAATCAAAACAATCTTCATTTTAACATACGTTTGTTGCATGTTTTTCGTTTTTGATAGTGGATGTTCTGGACTCTACTCTGTACATGTTCATAAACAAGTTTTTTTTGCGTATTTATGAAGTCTTACATGTAATAAATAGTATTAAACTTAACTTATTGATTATCACAAATTTGCTGTACGATAATTTGCTCTAAACAAATAAGAAATGGATCATTTGCTGAGAAGTTAGTGTGTCCATTGGAATCAGTTTATCGTATCGTTTAAACCCCGTTTCAATCGTCCACTTCCTCGTGACAGTCGCACAGTACCATGCCAAGCATTGCGACTTGTGCACCGTAGGTCGTGGTATCGAGTCGCTATGCAATACAACACAGCGAAGAGTTGCAATAAATTGTTATTAAAATGTGCTTTTCAAAACCTCAGGAATTCCTGACCAACAAACAAAAAATAGAAAAATTAAAAAAAAAATAAACGGGCTAACAACAAGGCTTTGCTGTTGTTGTGTCTACCGTCGTGTGATCCTTGACCTTTGATTTATCAAAATCAGGAATTATAACACACTTTAGAGATGGTGACTAATATCATACTCCTTGTGGTGTTTTCGATTCCGCTTCATTCAATCAAATAACTGTTGTATATTTTTTAACTTTCCCGCTCCTGACAACTTTGTCTGAATCCAGCGCGACGACTGTTTTCTCAAAATGTATCCCCTTTGTCAAAGTTACTGCCAAAATAATACTTTCGTCCTGTGTCTCCATGTGTTTTCTACACCCGTTCCACTTTCTCTTCCCCCTCATGTCACTGATGCCGTAGCCTTGCTTCTATAATACAGCATGCTGCCCCGGGAATACGTGTGCCTGTCGTACGTACTCGAGTCATTAGAAGTGGCTAACCCGCACATACATCATTGAATTCAGTAAAGGCGAAGAGCAGGGGATGGCTGCATTGTCAAGGGGGGAAGATGTGAAGGTTGAAGAAAGGTAGGGTTCTTTAGAGGGTATAAAATAATGCCTAAAAACTCCTCCAAAAAGCCATCCCTATGGTGCGTGTGCATGGGGCTCCATGTTCGCGCGCATGTTTAGTTTAGTTCACTTAGCGCGGCTCCACAGCGTACGTGTGTGTGTGTGGGTGGCTGGCTGGCTGGCTGGGTACAAAGCTCCACCGTATGGTTTCTTGTGATCTTTTCCTTCACAGCCCCGCACACTCTGCTATGCATACCGCGTGCGTTCGTGTGATTTTTTCAGCCCCAATCATCCATCCATCTTTGCGGTGGCGGTGCGACGGTGCACACATGTTGAGGTGTGGGGGAGGGGTTGGGGGGAGGGTAGCAGTTTTCCTTTTTTCTTTTAGTACCGAAAGGGTGCCCTTTTTCGCGAGATATTACAGCAATTTTATTGCCATATCAAACATAACGGTGCGCGGGAGTGAAGCATTAGAAAAAAAGGCAAGAACATGCCCCTCCCCCCCCCCCCTTTTGTACACGCTCACGCAGCATACATACTAGTCAAAGATTGGGAGGGGAGGGGGGGGGAGGACGGACGATATGGAAAGGGGAGAGGGTTGGGAAGCGGCAGGAACACTTACTTTTCGCTAGCGAGAGCGCGCGCGTACACGTGTGGTGTGTGCGGTGTGGAAAGTCGCCGCATAGAGCCGCTCAACAAAAAAAAAACAGCAAAAAAGAAAAAGTGAGCGAAATAATAATAATAAAAATACAAAATGGTCCTGAGTATATATACTCCATCACAAACACACACGTTCAGAACCCCTAGCGATGGAAAGCCGCGCTTTGCTTGTGTTTTTACAAGCGCACGATGGGGGTTAAGGGGGTGAGGGGTGATAACGGGGAGAGTGTGTATGGCCGTTCCTTCGTAATATCATCACACCCTTGGGTGGGCTTTCGTGCCTTCATCCCACTTTTGCGGAAGGGGGGGGGGGGGGGGAGGGCTGGGCAAGAAATATAAAACTGCTATATTGCTGCCGCGCGCGCCTAGTATGGCTTAGAAGCCTCATAACGTAAATGCAGCATCAGCGTCAAACGCTAATGTTGCGACGAGAGGGAGAGAGAGAGAGAGAGCGCGAGAAGGAAAAAGAGGGAGGCAAAAACCCGGGGCCCGAGGAAAAGCGGCCGCATGTGATGGTGGGTCTGCATTGGTGCGCTGTTTTGTTGAACCCGGGGAGAGTTATTTGCTGGCCCGGTGAAAAATTTATTCCCTGGAAAAATATTAAAATGCAGGTAAAGCGGCAAATCATGCCCACACATATACGACCACGCCATGTGTGTGTGTGTGCTTGTTGGGTATCATCATATGCCCCCGTGATCCGCGCAACCTTGCCGTTTTGTTGATCTGCCCATAACTCATGGCCCCTGGACTGACATCCAGGTCTGCTGTTCCTGCCCTATTGCACTACTAACAGGGCGAGCTCCTCCTCGCCGTCCGTTTTTCTATGCTTTTATGTGATCTCGTTTTTTTTTTCTGTCCACACCCCAGGACAAAGTATTAAATAAAATCATTATAAAATAAAATGAAAATGACAATACTTAAGGACGGTTGTGGTCCTTTGTAAAGGAAAATCAGCAGAGAAAGTAGTAGTTTTGGCAAAAAAAAAACTTTCACATCCGAACGAATATTGGAGGCTTCCAATTCCTGGGAAAGCCGAACCGACCAAGCATCATAACATTGGCGAAGGTGTCAAGGCAGCTCAAAAAGAAAAAAAGACGACTTCCCGTTCGTTCTGTGCAAGAAAAAGGACAAAAATTGAACAGCGGGCAAAGGGAAGAAAACGAAACAAAACAAGAAGCTATACGGACAGGGAAAAGCAAACGGAAATGCCTGCAGCATTCTCTTAACTGCTACCATTTACTACTATTTCTCTACCATCGCTACTCTACTCGCCCCGATCCCCCCCAGTATCGATGCTCGCCTCTACTGGCGCACTACCACTATCGCAGCATTTTTTTTTTATTGCTATGAGCTATCCTAAAACGCCACCACCCACAACGACGACGCACCCCACCAAAACTAAAACGCCTAGCATCATCCAATCTGCTAGTGATGTAGCAAAACTGGGAAGAAGAAGAAAAGAAAAAAAGGTCGTCCTGTTCCTTCCCCGAGCGCGCAATTCGTTTCTAGTTCATCGAATGGAAGGGAAACAAATTGCTAGTAGCTTCTAAGGAAAAGTGTGCGAAGGCAAGAGAGTAATAGAGAGAGCTAGAAAGAGAGAGAGAGAGAGAACGCGCGAGCGACAAGCTAAAACAAGTTAGACGTAGTGGTGTGTGACAGCGACGGGTGCGACAATGCGGAGAAGGGGCTGGCGTGGTGTGGTGGGCAATGCAACACAAAAACCATTACATGGTGGGGTGAGTGGAAGGGTGGGACAGAAGGGGGGGGGGGAACACGACGGAGGGGGAAACTGTAAAAAAGCTTCCTTTTTATGTATCGAACATATATAAAAGTGGAACATAAAAAATCGCTGAGAAAATAACAATTTCTGTAGTCACCTTCTACCCGCGATGGGGGCGCCCTGCCTTGGATGCTGTAAAACTTCAACGAGGTGGGATGAGCAGGGGGGGGGGGGGAGGAGGAGGGTTGGCAAATGGGGACGGTACTGGGATGCTGCCAAGGACATTCAACAGTGGCGTTGAAGGATGGGTGCTGTTGGTGTTGGTGGTGGTGGGTGATGGTGTTGGCGGTAACTACATCCGACTAGAACGCGAGCTTGCTGAAGGGGGGGGTAATGTGAAGTGGTGGGGACTGCCAAAGAGGAAGCGGGTAAAGGGGTGGTGGGTAGAACAGACTGGCAGCGACATAGGCGCGCGCGGTGTTAGAAAATAATAACGAGCCCTAATACTCATGCATTAACTACGTCGTCGTCGTCCTCATTCGGCGGTCCTTTTGCTTTTGTGTGCCTGCTTGTTGTGCTGTGCGCGCCTGCTTGATGTATAACGAGTTTTTTGGTCCTCTGTATGTGTGTGTACGCATTTTTTTTTATTTTTTATTTCAACATTCGCGCACCATTCCGTCCCTTTCCATTTGGCGACTAAGCGCCGTGCCGCAGGTTAGACGCCTTCTCGCTTACTCTCTGCCTGTTCGTTCCTTTTGCCTGTGCTCGCTCTCGATTTCGTTTAGCTATTAAATCTCTCTTTTACTACTCCTTCTCGCATCGTTACTGCGGTTCAAATGGGGTGGATTTTTTGTTTTTATATATTTTTGTTGCCTGTCGTTTTTTTTTTTTTATTTCATCTCATTTTATGCTGCTATAACGTGTTCTCAGCAGTTTAAAATTGTTTTGTCTTTTCTTTTTGGTGTTGTTGTTTTTGTTTTTTTTTGTGCTGTTGGGTAGGTTACTGTTGCTAGCATTGCCCGCTTGCCTGGGTGGTAAGCTGCATCGCTAGAGCTTATCGGTTCGTTTTCTTTCTTGCTACTGCTCCTTTTGGTGTCATTCTATTTCACTATTCTTTTTTACTTTACTTATCCTTCGCGAGGTTTTTTCTTGTATTTTCTTTTATTATCACCAGCCTTTTTTCCTTTTTTTTATTCTTTTTCTTACCTTAAATGCTTTTCATCCCATGCTTTTCTACGAGTCCGTCTAGTTTCTTTGTCTTAGTGAACGAGCTGCTTCGAGTCGTTTCTAAGTCGTGGATTTTTAGTGCTCGTTAAAACGAGATGAGTATGCGAGCGAGAAAATGTGGATTTGAAAAATGAAAAATGAGAGAGGGCATATAACTAAAAAAAATGAGTGAAAGGACATACACGCTCCGTGATAGAGAAGGAAAAGCAGCGGAACAGTGCACAGCAGTTGAAAATATGCTATGACTTGTTTTGTAACTGCTTCTGGCTCTTTCGCGCACATTCCCGCAGTTATCATTCCCGCAGCCCTCCTTCTCCTCCCCCTCCGCAAGGATGTGGAGGAAGTTAACTTCAAACTAAACACACGAGCTTCGCATTGGTGCTGCAGCGCGCGTTTTACAGCCAAAGGCCTGGAATGAACAATGGGAAAAGAGTGGACAGAACAAAAAAGGTAAATTGAGAACCTTCCCGCGTGTTGTAAATCCCATCCCCCTATACAGAGTGTGTGCTGCGTGTGTGCGAATAGGAAGTCAGAGGACGCTAGCGAAATAAAGGGTGCGAGTTTGTATGAAAACTAGCTTTTAGCGGGATGGAAAAAGATGACGTAGGAGGAGGGTAGTGTTGAACGTGGTGAAAAGTAATTACGCGTCGCTCTAATGAGGGTGGAATAGGTTTACGAGCGATCTAGGAGGGAGGAGGGCAAGAAGAGAAAAAGAGGAAGGTGCAATAGAAAAGAACTCGAAGGGCTTCACAGTTTCAGCCAACTGTGTTCATCCATTCAAGCATCCTTTGGTGCCCGGCGTACAACAGCAGGCCCTTTACTCTTGCTGTTACTGTGATCGGTGTGCTGTGAGCTAACCCTTGCAGTGTCGTTTCATTTTTTTTAATGCATCACTGTGAGAGTGTTTGATGTATGACTATCTTCTATTGATAAGTACAATCTCAACCATGCTATGCTGTAGAATGCTGTTGCTTATTATAATAATTAAAAATACATTTCATTTTATATAAATCATTCTTTCCCAAAGGGATATTCTCCAAGGGATAACAAAACCGACCTTGGTTGAACGCTACCGAGGTGCCGTGCGTGCGTTACTTGCCGCTGTCCACTCTTTATCTTCTGCTTTACTGCACTGCATGGTTCCTTGATTCTCCACCTGTGAAAGTAATAGCAGTGTGTAAAGGAAAAAAAAACCATAGAAATATTAAATGATTCATCACTCAAGCAATAGAATGTCTCCCCACATCGTTGAACGAGGGGTAATTTTGCGTGGCCATAAGTGTCCAACATCCAGGGATGAGCCCTCCCTGTACTTGCTTTGTCCGTGGTGCTGGTTCATTGTAGTGTTCGGATTTTCTTTTTGTTTTTTTTTTCTCGTATCAGTATACTGCGGTGGACCAAACCCGGTTCGCTTTCCTTCGCTGCTGTGTGCTGCGGCAATTACCCCGGCATGTATAAATGCAGGATAAGAGAATAAACGGGGTGTGCGAACCAGTATGAAACGGTCTGACACGCTTGATCGCCATCTCACACACATTCACACACACATTCTCTCTCTAAGTGCAGTTCGAAGTAATGGTTGTGCAGTGCATTATTATGATCATTTATGCTTTGATTATTTAACACGTTTTTTTTTATTTTTGTTTCTTTCTTTTTTACAGTTGTTTTTCTATTAGTTTTTAATTTTCAATGCGTGGTTGTACCAAATATTTTGTTTTTGTTTTTTGCTAATATATATCATTATTATCCTTCATTTAAAAAATCGATGCTGTATCTACCAGGGGTCTAACTCACACAGCTTCATTTGGAACATATAGGGGGCATGCTATGGTTGATGGGTTTTGTTCTCAATTTTGCAAATCTGCTAAATAAAAAGAAGGGAGCATATAGCAAGGGGAAGCATCCTCTTTGCACACCAACTACCCTCATAAAATATGAATTTAAAAGAACGAAGAAAAAAAAAACATAGAAAATCAGTGCTCCTCCATCATCATGCGCCGCGCTCATCCTGGCGGGGCTGCTATGATGCTGTATGGTAAAGGGCGCAAATGGAGAAGAGCTGTGCAGTTAGACTATGGTTCGCTCTTTTAGGCACATTATTATTTGCCTCAAAATACACTACACACCATGCATAATATCCATCCTCCGCCTGTCAAGTGTGTATTGTGTACCGTTTTTGTGAGAACTCTGGTGCAAGAGGAGTGAGAGGAGGACACAGGGCGAAATAGGAAGGTATGCTTAGTATTTCGCTGTACGCGCCGAAATGTGTGCTTCTTTGTAGCTGGCTGTTTGCTGGGGCCAGGCGCTGCTGGTGCTTTCGCACGATTCTTTTAATGTGGTAGTTACACGACTGACTGACTGGCTCGGCTCTCCCCAAGCGCGCTCAAGGCGCGCGTATTGTGTATACACGCTCGCGCGTACCAACCCCTGGGAAATAGGAAAAAAAACAGGCACTTTGTCGTAACGATTCCGATTTGGAGATTTTCTTTTCATTGTGTACAGCTCAACTACCAAACCCGCGTGAGGCGCACTCTCTCACTCTATATCTTTCTTTATCTCACTCTCTCTCTCTCTGTTTATTCTTGCTTCCTCTCATTGTCTCGAATTTTTCACGAGCTCTGCCAGCGGGGCAAGTTTTGGGGGAAAATTTTCAGCTACCAGCAGTAAAAACGGTCTAAAATCAATTGCCTTGCGATTGCGTTTGCTCTCCTTGCCGGAGCGAAATGGTGTGATGGCTTATTGCGACTTCCGGGCGCGCAAGTTTGGCCAGATTTTGATTCCAAGAGTTGTAAGATTCATGCCCTTTTCGGAGAATTTTGTCCACCGCTATCAGCCGCATGCATTTCGCTCGATTAGAGTTTATCACATCGGATGGCAATATGGCTTTAGGTAGGCTGGATTGGTTTGCTTTAAATTCTATTTTTACTTCCTGTCCAAAGGACAGTTCCGTGGTACAGTCATCAACTGGCACGATTCAATAAAATGCCCGTCATGGGTTCAATTCCCTAATGGACCGGGGTGTAATCAATAAGTCAATAAGTAAAGGAACACATTTGTAAATATACCCTTCGTCATTCAGCGGTGTTTTGTAGAAATATTAAATTTTTGCACTATTATTACCACATCCTGGATCCTGTTTTGTATCTCCTGCTACCTTCCCTTAATGTGTGGATGAATTTTTATAACGTTCATTTATTTTAGTTTTTTGAGTTTAAGTTCCTCCCTCCTGTAAAACGCAGCCTATCATCCGCGGCAGGGAGGGCGGCACAGCAGCATTCGCCAGCCTATGTATCCGCTACTAACACCAAATCCCTAAGCACTTGCCGCGCGCTTCGAGAGTCGCGCAAAATGAGCCCATGATGAAATGCGTGCAAGCGAGACGGTGCCAGACCATCACTTCCCAGCCGTTTGTCGATCCTTGTCATACGACCCCTGGTGTGTGTGGCACTACTGGATGGTGCAGGCGGCAGTGGCTGTGGTGCTGCTGCAGGATGGTTAGGTTTTTATGTTTTCGGGGCGCAATTTTGTATTTGTGCGACATTTTCCTTTTTAACCGTCGTCGCTCATATTTGTATTTATTTTTATTTTTTCCCGCAACGCCCGAACCCGAACGCCGCAGACCCGAGCCGAGATCCTTCTCCGCTGGGCTGGGTGGCCTTTTTTGTTAGGAAGGGGGTTAGAAAGGAAGGGAGGTTGGGCGAGAGGACGACGGTGGAAGCTTAGAGCTGCTTGGCTCTGCTCCAAACAGCTCCAGCGGTGGCGGGCGCAGGTTACAAGAGCGCACCACGGTTTTGAAATGGTATTAGTGATGGGCTATAATGGTTTTTCGGCGGTTGCGTCGTCCTCCGTTCGTAGTTTCGCTATCGTTTTTTCGTTTCTCGAGCGCGCGCCACGACCGCCAGCGCGCCGCTCTGCTGTGTGTACACTACCGACAGGGCGACGAATGACGCGTTAAGGAGGAAAGAGGCCCGTTCGAAGAAGCGACGAAGCGGTTTATGGAAAGAATTTTAGCTGATGTTCTTCTTCGTGTCGCGGATGGAGGATGTAAGGGAGTGGGGGGGGGGGGGGGGGTCGTGTGGAAAAGTGGTGGAAAATAGTGGTGGAAAGGGAAAATGTAGAAGGGGAAAAAAGATATAACGGTGCGATTTAGAGGAGCGCACGCAAGAGAACGAGACAAAACAATAAGGGTTAGGGGACGATAGAGAAGCTGTTTAGGTGTGCGTTAAAAAAGCGGGCATCAAACGAAATGGGGGAGGTAAGGCAACGAAGGCGGGGGATCGGTTTCGTGGAAAAGCGAAAAAAGTAGGCAGTTTTGGATGTAAAATGTAAAAGAGGAAGGTGGGGCACGTAAAACGGGCGCAACGCGTAACTCGCGCGCTCGCGGGCTAGCTCTCTTTGTCGCGCGCTTTGTTCTCTCCTAATGCCCTGCCTAAGTACACCGCGTACTCTACTACCACACTGTGCAGTGAGCGTGTGTTAAGAGCGAGAAAGTAGGCTAATAGAGGCAGCATTACTACCAGCAGCAAGTGGCAGCATCCTGAACCATGTCCTGATTGGGAAGGCAGTTTTGGAAGAAGGAATACAGTGCGTGACAGGGTTTAGCTGCTACTGGCGTCACTTTCATTTGCATAAACAACTTAATGGAAACCGAAGCCATCGATTTTGTGAAACCTTTAACAGTAGACCAATTTCCTTTTTTATTATGCCCGATTCTGCAATACATTCTGAATACTGCAAAAGGTCCGAATAGAAATGACAATTCTAAATTGAGGGTTTACATTGCCCGAATGAGTATTAGAAAATAGTTTACAATTTAACTGAAGGAAATTATTGAAGTCCGGGACCCCAGCAATTTTGGTGAACTTGGTGGGGAAAATGTCCTGAAGAGCCTATTTGTTACCAAATCAACTTTATGATTTTTTAAATACGATAGAATCTATTATCTACTACTGAAATGATGTCATGCCAATTGGCTCTCCTTCTTGTTGATAAAACAAAATAGCAAGTGGTCCAAGTCGAGACAAGATTTTGGTTTTCGTGCAATGCCTCAAACTTCTAGTTGATGGAGGGTTTATGTCTTCCGATTATTCTTACTTAAGATATTTGATGACATCTGGGCATCGCCAATTGAAGTATAAGAAGTAAAATAAATCCAAATGTTGGTGTTCCCTATGACAGTGTTCCCTATGACAGTGTTCCCTATGACAGTGTGCCCGGCTCTCCCACTTTGGTGTCAGAATTGTTAAACCAGGAAGAAACAAGAGATTTTATTACTTTCATTGCCGTTCTTTCGCCAGATATTCTTCTCTTGGCTCGACACCGTTGTCGGTCAAGGCCTACCTGTACCACTACTTGTGGGCTTGGCTTTCAGTGACTTATTGATCCCCCATAGCAAGATAGTCGTCAGTCCTACGTATGGCGGCATGGTCCATTTGGGGCTTGAACCCATGACGGGCATGTTGTTAAGGCGTACGAGTTGACAACTGTACCACGAGACCGGCCTAAATTCGCCAGGTATTAGCTTAATAATAACGACCACGCATTCATTTAATAAACCTGCCGAAAATATAATCAATGCCGGTTTATAGAGCCTAAGATCCGCAGTATTCAAATTAGATCCTCAAGCGTGCACACGATTGAAAATTTGTTTTGTTCAATAGTTTAACCAATTTTGCATGATCAAATGTGTTGTCATACGTTCAGTTTGGATGTTGAATTGTTGAATTATTTTATATTTATTTTTATCATGTATTTATGAGAAATGTCCTTTATATCCGCAGTGTCTGTCACTACCTACTTTACTTTTCCTAGTAAGAAATATTTAAGTAACTCTGCTTTAGCGTTCTATTTTACTAAAAAACACATTACTTGTAGAAAAAAAAACAAATTTAGGTGTTTTAATATTTCGATTTATTTTAAAATAATGGAGGACTAAAGTATTTAAGAAACGGAGAGTGCATTTGCCCCGTATGCTTTGTGCTCGATAATAACAGTAATAATGCTTAGTGGTTTCTTATCTTAAAGCAAAAATGGGTAGCAAAAATGAGCACGCACTGTACCGCACGACGGCCGCGCGGGGAAATATCGGAAAGTAAAAGATGCTGAATTTTTTCGGCCCGCTACATCGCAGTGCGCGCATTTTTATTCTCTTCTCTAGCGATTTTCATTTTTTTGTGCTGTCGGCTTCCGAGCACCAGCCGGCATTTTCCATCCCGTGCTTTTCCGCACGAGGTCTGTGTGCAATTTTCTCACTCACTCTCTCTCTCTCTATCTCTCGCACACACATACACACGCTGTGTTGTGTATGGTGCGCGCACCCCGGCGTCTCGAAGTCATTCGGTGCCCGCGTGCTGCCGCCCTCACTCAGTGTTTTCCAACCCCGTCCCTCGACTTACAAGAAACACACACACACACACACACTCTTAAAACGGAACCGGGAGACTACATCGTGCCTTCGCATTTGCCGCCCTTCCCAACCCCCCCATGTTACACCGGAGATTGAGTATCCTTGCACGGCCGGTCGGCCGCTGCTCGCGGAGGATTTTTTCCACTCTCGATTTTTTCGAGCGCGCGCGGACACGCTCCTCTCGCGCTTCTTTTTTCTTTTTTTATTCGCCTGCCGGGCGGCCTATCGCGCTTCACTCTCTCGCTCTCGCGCACGCTGCATCTCGTGGCTGATGCTGCGAACAATATTTCCAATGGGCGAAACAGAGCGGGAGAGCGCGCGGGCGCGAAAGGGATAGAGCACAGCAAAGAGAGTTAGAAAAGTGCGGCAGCGAGAGTGAGCGCGCGAGTACGTTCGGATGCTGCTGCTGCTGCTGACCGTGGACGGCGCGCGGGAGGACGGTACGGATTTTTGCGCTGTTTCTGACGTTTTCTAACGCGCGCACCACCACCACCACCCCACGCTCCTCTCTCTAAACTCTGATGGGTTAGGAATGGCGGCGGAGCGGCAAAGTTTAGGTGTCGCTTCGTCTCGCTTCAGCCCGCTGTGCTGCGTCCTATTCCCGCGAGTATATAATGGTGTGTTTTAGTGTTTGTCCGCGTGATAGTAAGGCGGCAAGACGAGTGCGGCTGTGCGGGCCGGACGGCGGGGGAATGCCTTTTTTCCTCGCTAAACAACCACACGCAGCATCATCCCGCCGCCGTCGCCGCATCAGCACCACCACCACCAACTTCCATCCTTTTTTCCTCCCCCCCCCTCCTCCCCCTCCCATCGGCACGGGGTTTTCTACCCCCTTTTCCCGGCCATGGGTGAGATGTTGGGCGCGCAACAACCGAGGCTCTCGAAAACGACCCGAAGTAATAATAATGGTTATATATATAAGGAAAAACAACATATCATTACATAGAATTTTCACTTTTTTCCTACACCGCGGGTGGATGGATGGCGGCAGGAAGGGGCTTCTCTTCCCCTTTGGCACTTTCCCGCCGTTTGCTGTGCCCGAACGTTATTTTTTTGTTCGCTCACGCGTTCTTCGCTCTCGCCGTCGTCCTCCGGCCCATCGTCCAGGGGGGATGGGGAGGGGTGTGTGTTTGTGTGTTAGTGCGCGCCGGCAGCAGTTAGGGGTTCGGGACAGAGAATAGAAAGAAAATTAGTGCAGCAAATCAGCAAAATATCTCAAACCGCCAAACTAATAGCACACGGGAAACGGACGCGGATCGACCCGCCCGACCGAACCGAGAGCAGCGCAGATCCGGAGAGTCCGGAGTGTGATATACACACAGTCACGGGAAGCACAGCAGCAGCAGCAGCAGCAGCACGGTTTTGCGAAGACGACGACAACGTTCGATCGCCGCCCCGGTGTGTTGCTTGTGTGTGTGTGGTGGGTTTTTCCTTCTGCTGCGTTACTTCGACTGGCTGACCGAGCCACACGCATAACGGGTTTGGCAGTCCGACCGGACCGATATACGGGGAAGAAAAACTCCGGCTGGCCATTGTGTGTGTTTGTGTGTCGATGGCGCGGGACATGCCGTTGTGTTGTGGTCGCCGTCGTCAGTGGATCGTGGGAACCGGGCGCGATGTTTAGCCGTGCTCTTGTGCTGCACTACCACCCAGCACAGTAGTCACCAAATAGTGTGTTGTGTCCCGTACAATAGCACCAAAGTGTAAGTCCGCGAATTTTTTCCACCCCAGGGGCTCCCAGGTAGTTCGTGTTGTGGCAGTAACGCGTGTGTGAGCGTTTAAATGGTCGCTAAGCGCACACAACGGTCGGGAAATGATCTTTTTGAAGATGTTTCGTGACACACACACGGCGGCTTTCTAGTGCGTCCCTCAATCGATCACTAATTTTGGCATCCCCAGCTTGTGTATGTGTGTGTGTGTGTGGCTCAGTAATACTGATTTGATTTTGATGAGCCGTGGTGTGCTGATTTGCTGCTGTAATTGCACGAAGATTTGCTTTTGCTGCTGCGGCGTGTTTCAAGAGCCCTGGCTGCTGCTCACATCCTGTATGTCTGTGTGCTGTTTGTTTGTTGTGTGTGCGTCAGGGAAAAGAAAAAAGAATGCTCAATAAATCGAGAGGGAAAGTGAAAGCATAGCCGTGTCTGTGTGTGTGTGTGTGTGGTTGTGGAGGCCTCCCAGCGTGTGGTCCGATTTCTTTTGACGCAAGGTGTTCACCTTCTGGGTGGTTTTTATTCTGACAGGTGTGTTTACCAACCAATTCGCAACGCAGTGGGTGAAGGGAGGAGCGAATTTCCCGATTGCACGATCGTCTGAAAACCTAACGGGGTACGCTCCTGTGTATATGTGTGTGTGTGTGTATGTGCGTGTATCAGCAGCCCTAGTTATACCTCGTTGAATAGTTGGAGTGAATGTCGTGATTGATTTTTCCACACCTTTTTCCATCTTGGAGCTAAAATGGGGGTTTCTTATGTGTGTGCCCGCCGTCTGTGGGTGAAAGATTGCTGCGTGCCTGTGTGTATGTGTTGCCTTCGTACCATTGGCCATGGTGTGTTTGTTGGATGCAGAGAGGTGGAAACCAAAAATTTGTGTTCCGTTTTCCTACATCACCTTTCGCTCGGGCACGGTGGAAATAGTGTGGAATTGTTTGTGATCGTTTTTCGCCCAGGGCGTACTGCTTCACCTTGAGCTGGTTCGGAACAGTGCACAAACTTAACAGCCAACTTACCAGTGCAAGAATGAAGGAATAAAAACCAAAGTTAACTTACCCAAACTGTAAAAATCAAACTTAAAAACGAATAATTTTCAAAAGGAAAAAATCCATCTCACCCTTTAAATGGTCATCCAAAGTGTGCGCCTGGTGCCCCACGTGTTCCCCACGTGTGTCGTGCTTAATTCGAGTTTTGAGCTGTTTAGTGCACAACTACAATTAATTGAAAAGCAAAAGCACCCATCACTCATGTTAAATACTTCCACACTAGCCTCGCTGGCTAATTGTGTCAGTCGCTGCGCGCTGTGCAAATGGTTTCTTTTCGTGGTTTCGTTGTGCGCGTGTTAGCTCATGGGGAGGGGGGGTGGACTATCTGCTGCTTATCAGCGTGCTCCAATACCCGGTTTCGGTGGCTTGTGTGCAGTTTAGTGTGATTTGGCAATGCTTTTTTTTGCACATCTTTTGATCAACCCAGCTACTAGTGTGCTTTTGGGTGTGAATGTGTGTGTTTTGGTGGGGAAAGATATTGAGTGCAAAAAAAAAAAAATAGAGAAATAAATAGACCTAACTCAAATACGATTTTATTGTACATCCACCTGCATGTGTGTACAGTATTTTGCCACGTGATGATCCTCTTTCTGGTGTTTTAATTTTACATCGAAATGGTTACCTTTTTAGCCCTGTGTGCGTGTGTCTGTGCTAGTTTCAAATAATGTTTTTTTTTGCGAAAAAGAGTTAAATTTTTCATTCGCACGAAATAAATTGAACATCCCTTTCAATCACTGATGACTGATGAATTGGGGAAAATAATGCATACACCACCCCCCCGTTACTTTGCAAATATCGCCATTAGCTTCCTCTAATACCGTGTGTGAATAAAACAGAAAACCCCCCTCCCCTAATGCCGCGCGGTGTCTTTTGCTCGCGAAAACGCACACATTTTTGGTGAAATATAGCAACAGAAATAAAAACCCCGAAAAATAAGAAGCTACATTCACAGTCCACTCTCTATACGCGGACAGCGTGTGTGTGGTGCGTTGTGTGCGATAGTGTTACACTGGTTACGGTGTGGTGTTAGTGGCTGATGATTATTATTGGTCCACCAGCACCACCACCATCCTCCTGTGGGGCCCTTCTCCCAATCTACCAAGCAAGAGCTAGTTGTTCTCTCGCCTATCGATGGATGGTGCGGCGGTGTACTGTACGGTGTGTGTGCGTGCCTTCATTTCGCTATTTCGTTTAGTTGCTTGTTTTTTTTACTGTTAATCACTTTTTTTTCGCACAATTTAACCTTGTGCGAGAACACACCACAGTGTGGTGGTGGTGTGGTGTACAGGTGAAGATGAAGAAGAAGGACCCGTCGTCACATCTCCCTACCGACTCACCCTGTATTGGACATGGCCTGTATTTATCGGCCATAGATGAGGAGGAGACGAAAACAGAACTATAAGAAAACAAAAACAAAAAAACACACACGCTACAGACGTGACGCGCAGACCGCGAACCAGAGGGAGGTGGGGGTCGAGGACGTCGTTGCAGGTTACACAGATGTGTGGGACAACCAGTGCGGTGTAATACTAGGTAAAATTGGGGGATGAACATCGCGCAGCGAGAGTGATAGTGGTTGAACAGTGGTGGGAGGGCAAGAGAAGGAAGCGTAGGAGAGGGGGGAAGGGGTGTGTTGGTAAGTCAGTTTGCAAAGTAGTGGTGTTGGGGGTTTATAGGTGCCTGCTGCAAACCCCCCTCCCGAAATATACACCCCAAAACCAAGCCCACACGTTGATAACGACGAATGCGCGCAGCTGACGAGGGAAACGAGGGGGGCGCAGGCCTGCAGCGGCAGTGCCAAAATAGTAAAGCAAAGAAAACACAACGCACAGACCCGGGCCATTATTATCTGCTGCCTAGGTTAGGCAGTGGCGCCCCCCCCCCCCCGCGTCACACAAATTCGGCGCGGTGCGGTCTGTTTCGCGAAATCGCGCTTTTAGTGTGCCGGTTGCGCACGTAACAGGGGGGTTGTTGGTTGCGCTGTGTTGCTGGTGATGCTGGCCGTACTTTTCGTTGCTGCAACGTTGCGCTTGCCCGGTGCGTGTCCTGCCGGTGCGTGTAGTTAACTTACCGTCCTGTGGATCCTGTGGAGTGCGCGCTGCAGAAAGTGAAAGGGTGCATCTTATTCACGTCTCGCAGTTTTACACTCACTGATGCACATGAAAAGGGTAGCTGAGTGCATCACACATTCGTTCTTGAGCTGAAATAAAGGGGTAAAACCAAATAACTACCAGGAGAAGAAACAGCGAATATATTAGGCCGATCGAATTAAAGACAAGTTTTGCATGTTGTAATGTTCTGTGTTATCTTATCGCGTGTAATTAATTGCCACAATTGTTCACATACACACTCAGAAGCGATTACTTTTTGCGCTACTGAAACGCTTTAAAAGTCCAGTGTGAGTGGTAAACAAAGAGTGCAATGAAAATTGAAAGGGAAATTATATGATAACAACACAAACGGTTGAGATGTGTGTTGCAAATTGACATATTGGTGGAAGCACTGTCTCTATCGTTGTGTGATCGAAACTTTGCAATTCAGCTTTTTTGTCCATCCTGTTACTTCTCCAGCAAAACAAAACACTGAATTTTCGAAGGTGCCAAAAGTGTGGAAAAGATTTTTTCTTTTTTTTCACAAAAACAGCTGTGGTTTTTCCCTTCCCCAATAGTTTTTCGTTAGAAAGAACGCAACATTCGGTGCATTAACAAGAGCGAGGTACAAAAAGTGTTGATGTAAGTGTGTGTGTGTTCGTGTGATAAGTGTACGTGTGATTGAATATATCTGCATATCGTGAAAAATTCGACGTCCGACAGTTTGTGTGAGAATCAACCACCGGCACCACTTTCTGCGGATTTTGTCTCAATATTTTGGCACGCCCCACCATCGAGGGCAAACGCGGTGCCGTGTTCTGGTGGCTGGTTCTGTTTCGTGCAGTTGCAAAGCAGCACCATCAACGCAACAACAACAGCAAAAAATCCCTACCTATGTGTGTGAAAATCTTCGGCGCGCACCCCATTATCAGCTGCTGCTCTTAACTTCCACAAATTTCCAAAACCATCCGTCGTCACCGCTGCTCTCCTAATGCTGCAATAAATCCATTTGCGCTGGGCGCGATATCAACCTTCTGTGAGTGTGTTTGTGTGTGTGTGAATAGAGGAGGAGAAGCGGGGGTGAGGAAGAAATAAACACAATGCACGCGTGTGTGCGTGGTGCGTGTTGTTGTTGCTGTGCAGCCCGGTAGTAATGCAAAGTGCATCGTCGCTGGGTCTTTCCGTTTGTTCCGTCAGTTTGGTCACCTCACGGAACCAGCCCCTCCATCTGTGTGATTCGTCTGCGTGTGCTGTATGTGTGTGTGATGTATTGCTGCTGTGTACGACAAAAGTATGCTCTGGGTGCCAACATGCCCAGATGAACGACGGCGGGTGGCCGCTGATACGTTGATGCACTACACCGAGAAGAGTGCCAAAAGAGCAGATAGTAGTGGTGGTAAAGGGTAAACCACACACAGGAGGATGTATGTGCGAGTGTTTTGTGGTGGTGATTCGGTGTGATAATCAGTAAGAAGCGCAATCGCTCCCCCCCAAAACTAATCAACGATCATAAAGCGCCCACACTGACGTCGACAGGCGCAAACACAGGAAAACGAAAGTGTGAAAATAAGAAGCGTGCAATACATTTTACGCAGAAATGGTTGAAATTGCTCCAGCAAAAGCAGCAAGCTTTGTCGTCGTCCCTCGTGCACCTCGTACACACGTACACCACAAACTGTGAATGTGTGCCCTTTGCCTGAAGGGAGTGGAGTCGCCAGCAACGCACCTTCCCGCGTGTGGTGCATGTCTAACAGTACAGCAAAAGGTATATAGGAGTTGGATTTAAGCTGCTGGTTGATTTAAGTTTTGTTTTAATTTTTAAACATTGGTACCAAATCTCACACAACACACAAACAAGATCGCCCTTGTGCAAGATGACTCGTCAAAAAGGTTGTTGTTTTTTTTGGCACATTTCCGCTTGCTTCGGCGACTGTTAAAAAACCACCAAACCCGATTACTACTCTTGATAACGCAAAGTGCAAACTGATAGTGCGCTGCCCCAAAAACCCGAACAGGAAGGGATGGAAAGAGAGAGAGAGAGAGAGATAGAGACGGGTGAGACGGTGAACGAAAGAAGAGCGAAGAAGCGAGTGTGTGCGGCGGCTCTGCCTGTTATCTTATCGATTGTATGTTGGTGCACTGTACTTACTGTGCTGTCTTTCTCGGTCATTGAACGGATTCTTATTTCGCAAGTTCGCCAACGGGAGGAATGATCGTGTATTACTCACGTACGCCACAAGACGCTAGAACACTTCTCCCCATCCCGTCCCCATAGGACGACTGTGCCTAGGACGGACCAATCTTGATCTTAGGCGGCGGCCTTACCTATCCCACCGTAAACTCGGGCTCATGGGGGAGGGGTGTTAGTATCTTCCATCCCCCTCTTAGCCGGTCCGGGTGGCCTTGAGTGAAAACGGACCGCGCGCGCACGTGTTGTACGTCAGCCGTCAGCTGTGTGACGAAGGCAATAGAGTGGATCGGTTGGTCGCACCGTTGTAGTTGTGCCGGTCCCATCCAGCATCAACTGAATGCGACCGGCCTGTTGCCCTGCCCTGTGGGTATATTAGGCGTGAGAGACAGGACAGCAAAGCGTAGCGTTCGGATTTCGTAGAAGATTTTGCCTTCCAAGAATTGCGCTGATGAACAAGTTTCACCTGGTTGTGTTGTGCGTCCTGGATTGGAGCATCGGATGGAGCGAAACATATTCGGAGAAAATTATCATCAAACCGGCGCGCGGCTTGCCACACACACACACCCACACCCTCTCCGCAGCAACACAGCAGTTTTGATGACGCGCTACGCGGGGTTTTGTGTGCCACCTGCAACCTTGAACGCGTGCTTCGCGACCTTGCTCTATTTTGCAACCTGTAGAACATCTGGCCCCGCTGTTTGTACCGCTATCATCGGGTTGGAGCAGCGGTGTGTGAAGCTGAATTACTTTTTTAGAAGCTTTGGGTCGATTTCAAAAACTTAGAACACGTGCCCAACAACTATCATCTAGTCGTAATGCAATCGGTAATAAAATTGCTGACAACATTTACTAAAAGTTCACTGAGTGAATTTTACTGATCCGCAGCATTCCTTATTATGTGTTTGTTTGCAGTTATGGGCAGAAAAAAAACATACTTAGCATATTCATTGCTCTACCTTACTTTCGATTTCACCTTTGTTACCCGATGTGGACGCCTGGTCGCTCACGTGCTGCTGAGCTGTTGCCTAACACTCCGCAACTGACCCAAAGCGCGTCACACTACGGAGTACGGAGAATTGCTACTGTATTTTGCTTTTCTTTTTGTCATGCTTTATATGTTATCGTCACATGTTGCATGGGTGTATGTGGGTAAACGCTCAGCCGTCTTTTTCCGACGCGAATTTTGAGCGGTCCGAATGATGCCGTTGGGTAGCGGCATTTCTTTTCGTGTTTTGTACCATTTCCATTTCTTCTCCACCCATCCTCCCCCTCTACGCTAGTGCAAATATACCATAAACACATAGTTTGTGCGAAAAGAGCGAGGGAAGCACAAGAAGATCAGATCAGCCACCCTTAGTTTCGTCCAATAAAAGAGGAAAGGAAGGAGGACACGCAACATACACCACCGAGCAAGAGAAGAAAGAGCGTAAAGTTTGTCTAGCGCACAGCAGTAACACGATAGAGAGCGCACGCCATCGTATGTGGATGGTATATTGGGAAGCACATTCGCACATGGTTGGTATGACCATCACACGGCTGGGAGCGACGATAACATAACACACACACATCGCCCCACCGTGTACACATCATCGCCGTCCGTTGTCGTTGGAGGGGAGCACGGTTCCTAGAGCATTCGGCCTAGAGAGCCGTAATAGTTGCTCCCTCTTCTTCCCGCCGCACCGTTGTAGGATGCTGAACGGCGGGTATGACGTGAGCGCGAGCCTAGAGCAAACTGAGCCGAGAATAGTGCGGGCGAGAGTGATGGGGAGGCGCAGAGATACGCGAGGGAGCTCGGGTTGCGCGGATCAACCATCAGAGACCGAACATAGAGACATTTTCTCGGGAAAAAGGAAAGTTTTTCCTCTATTTGGTTTCTTTTTGGTTTCCAAACAGAGAGAAATTCGCTAGCACCAAGGGTGTCCAGCGCGCGTCCACCAAGCAACCACAACCACCTACTACACAGTAGCATCGGCACCGGCATATGTGCGCACGCTTGTGTGTATGTGTCTTCGAAAGAGAGTGAGAGAGAGAGTGGACTAGCACTCCCCCGGGTTGTTGTTGTTGTCGTTGGCACTTCGATAAACGCACGTGGTGTCGTCCGATGAAAGCATATGCGAAGCAAAAAGAAAGAACATAAGGATTTTACTCCTTTTGCCTTCGATGCTCCGGTGTGTGCACACAACGATATATACTGGTATGTGTCGTTCGTCGCGCACCACGTGCTGCTGCTGGAAAGCGGATGCACCTTTCACCAGCGGAATCGCCTAGCACCTCCTCTGCCAGCTGGTTTCTGCTGTAGTGGGGGTGAGAAGAAAAGAAGAAAAGACAAAAAAATAGGACGAACGACGCTGCTGTCCGTTTTGTCGGCAAATGCAAAAATGCGAAATTGCATGGTGGTTGCCGTTTTTGTTTCTTTTATCGGTGAACCATTTTGCCGCTCGTTCTGCTAGAGCGTTTGCCGAGTCGCGTGTGTTGTTGGCCCCGCACACGTGGTTAGTGTAAGGATGGAAAAAAAACAAGGAGTGCATCGCATCTACTCTCCCAGCCAGGAGTATGTGTTGTTATTGTGAGGAAAAAGTGGAATGCTGCACACCATCGTTCACATGTGGGGGCTAGTTCTGCGTGCTCCACATATACACGGGGCGTGGACGATCGTGTGTGTGTGCACGGTGTTTTGGAATGCGCGCAACTAGTTTTCCCTGGCAGTGTTGCGGAGGAGGGGGAAGGTGGTGGTGATTTGTTGCTGACAGTGGAATGTGATTCTTGCTCACATTCGTTTTCACTTTCTCTCTCACCGGTTGTGTGACATTGAAACACACGCGTAGAGTGGCCAGGTGTGGGTGTGGGGTTGTTGTTTTGCAAAGCTGCGATGGTACGAGGGGGCGGAATGCTCCCAGCCATAGTGATTCAGGGGGGTAAGGGTTTGTTGTGCATGGTTGGGATGGTGCCGGAACGATACTATGCCGTGTGTTTGTATGGGATTGCATATTTAAACGAAATTCCCATCGGGTTCAAAGTACGGAATGGAAGGTTTTGGAAATTAATCCTTGTTTTTTTGTTGTTAAGTGTTGAGGAATTTTGCACTACCAATTGATGAACTTACTGGTGTAATGAACATGTCGTAACAGAATAAGCTCTTGCTTTTAACGATTGTTAGGCCATCTTTGTGTGCCATCGATGTAGAGTTTTTTTATATTTTATTCAAAAAATGTATTCTTCCCCTTCAAAAACTTGCTGGCACAATCAAATGCCTTGAGTCGAACTTTAATATATATATTTTTAACTTCAAACAAAATTGCGATACACAAAAAATACACTAAAAAGGTCTGCGAACATTTCTCAGCCTTTAATAATACTTTTAAAGATAAATTGTCTTTTAGTCCTTCGACTCGGATTCTGTAAAAGATAATATTAGAGAATTAAGCAGTAAAGTGTGTGTGTTTTATTTATTATTTTAATATTAATTTATCTATTTTCCAATTGGCGCTTATTTCCAACTGTGTAATTATGACCATCTGATTCACATTAAGTTACTCAAGCTTTGGAGCGACCAAAGAAGTTACAAAACACGAAAAAATGATAATAACCTGTTTGAATTCTTTCCGTAACGTATTATCGTCGTATTTTGATCTATGTTTTACTTCCTGGTTTTTTTTTTTTTTTTTCATAAAATCATGTGCATCACTTGTGACGGGAATCATTTCTCGGGTTGTACACGCGCGCCCATACATCATGTTGCCGCGTACTGCATGTTGTGTGTGTGTGAGAGTACGCTATCGTACACCGGTCTCCTATGCTCTGCATCGATATATGAATAGCGGTGGTGCACAGCAACGGGACGAGACCCACCCGTGCTCTGCTATGTGAATGCAGGCACAAAAATAGCAGCCGTAGCAGCAGCAGCATAGCAATGATGCAGACCTCTACCAACCCACCACCTCTCCATACATTTCCACGATGCCGTTGGTGTGTTGATCGCTCGCGCCGCCAGCACTGCGCTCGTCTCGTGGCCCGGTGCTTGAACTGTTGGTGTGTTCTACTACTCCCCCGTCGGTGTGTGTGTGTCGATGTGTCTGACCTTCACCTTAACCTAGTGAAACGGCAGGGCGGCATCGTCGCCGTCGTCGGACAAACGGTCGATTGCCTTTTGCATCGTCGGTCGGTCGGTCGGTTGGTTGCGCCGTAATCGTTCCGGTTGGCATTCGGAGCGATATTTTCTACCTCGTTCTTTTGCTTTATCGTTTCACCCGCCACCACCACCATCGCCACCCCAACATCTACTCACTTTGCCTATAGTTAAAATGGTGTGTGAGGTGGGACATTGAAGGAGGGACACGATAGCTGGTTTGTCTGGCTGCTAGACACGACGTACGGGGGCCGACGATGATGATGATGATGACGGTGTGTGACGACAAAACATCAAGCAAAAAAAACCCTCTCCGTTGAACCGGGACCATATTCTTCGCGGGTTTTTATTCATCCAGAAAGTGAGAGTGAATCTAGCCCCCGCGGTACTGTTGTGGATGGTACGATCACTTGTGGCCCTCGAAAGAGTGTTCTCCACTTTGTGTACTGTGGTCGTTGCAGTCAAACTAGAATGGTGGAACGCCGGTTTGTGTACAAGAAACGTTGGTGGAGAATTAACTGAACACGAAACGGGCAAACCTTATTTACAGTTACTTAACGCGGCACATCATACGGAGAGCAGCGGCACGTATGGTTGACGTTAAACGGTTCATCGTTGTTCGAGTTCTCTGTTCATTGTTTTTATGTTTAAGTCTATGCGAGATGCGATGTTGCTTCTGATTTATCTTGGGAGCATTATGAGTTCTGAGGAAGAAGAACATCATTATTGTATAGGTCACTTTCCAGGATTTAAATAAATATTTAAACAATTGCTTGAACGCTTGTTGTATTCAAAATGCATTTAATTTTTAAGATTTTACAGATTTACACTGTTTTCCGGCTCAGTTTTCAAAGTGAACAGCATTATTTAAAACAAGCAAGATGTTTTTCAACAGCTGTCATTATTTGTGACAGCTGAGCTGTTAAAAAAAAAACCTCGCGTGATTGTTGAATAATGCCGTTCACTTTAGAAATTGACCCGGAAAAGAGTGTATGCCATTCACGATAACGCTTAAACTTGAACTAGAAATATTAACGTTTTGAAAATTGCTTTTCAAATTAGAATGCATTGCTATTCAACCGAATCTCATGACTTCATAAAACTTAGAGAACTCAGATAATTTGAAGAACTCAGAACTCAGAGAACTCAGATTTAAAACTTAGAGAACTCAGAGCCTTCCGAAAATAATTTGAAGTGTATTGTGAAAAGACTTCAAACAACAAACACGATTCAATTCCACGTAGTACTTTGGTTAGCAGCGCTATGCTCAATTCGATGGTTCTTCAAAATGTGCTCCAGCACCAAATGAAGCTATGGTCATTGCACCCCATGTTTTTATCACTATTGTATTCCCTTCGTTCTCCGCTTCTTCGATCCGCTTCGTACTTGAAAGTTCCCGTTTTGCCACAATGTTACTATTTGATATGCGACCCGTTCTTTTTTTTTGTTTACGTTTGCTATTCGGTGTGTTGCTATTTGATAGATTCATAACTACTTCTTCGCTGCTGCCCTCGCTTTGAAACACACTTTTCGCTGTCACCACTCCCAACTGCGTAACTCATTCATACATCGTGTTTGCCCTAATTGTTGCGCGCTAACCATACCCAATTCTTCCAAACCCTCCTAGCCCACGATCATTAGATTTCAAATGTGTGTGTATGTGTGATCGTTTTTTTAATTGTCTTTTAATATGCTGATTGGTCACATTTTCTTTCTTGTTTTCTTTTCCTGAACTATGTTTTCGATCGGCGTGGATAGGAAGTCAAGTGCCTTCTAGTCACAGAGCAGTCGCAAGTGTGTGTGTGTGTGAGTGGGTTTTTAGCGATGCGTCATCGAAAATGTGCTTGGCCACGAGTGCGAGTCCCTAACTTAACCGGCTGATTATGTTTCGTTCGATAATTAGATATTGCCGGTCCCGGGAAGCGGAGGGTTGCGTAGAAATGAAACTATCACGCCTTCTAACCAGTTGACGCATTGCACTCCGAGTGTCGCCAGTGTACATCCTGAAGTGTATTCGTACGGTTTACAGATTTCAAATCTATTTGAAAACAGTAAATAACAGCTGTAGGTGTTTTTGAAAGCTCAAGTGAATCGTTCTGAATAGATACAATTTTGTTTAATCCACTGGAACCAAAGTACTTCAGTTGCTTTTTAGAAACATGTTTCAAACATCGGCAGACATGCCCCTCAACACAACACGTTGATGAAATACAGCATTGTAGCACACACTTGCATTATGTTTTGCCCCAATCGTTCCGTGGCTATTGTGTTAATCGTTTAAAAGCACTAAAAAAAAGCTGTACTGCAGTACATTAAAAAATCGCAACGTTCTCTCTCTCCTCCCTGGCGGTGGATGAGGATTTATGAGCGAAGCATACAATATTCATGTGCTGTTGTGTAGTGAGTGCTCCAGCAGATCATAAATTGTGCGCAGCCCTGCTGCCTCTCTGCCGGTGACGCCATGGTAGGGATTATCTATATCTATCTGCTAGCCATTGATAGTGTGGTGTGTGGGGTCTACTACTAGTGCATAGTGCGTTATTTTTACCTGTGAACACACACTAGGAGAATTGAATGTGTCGTGTGTCGGTATGAAGGCTCAAATCGTGGACCTGCTGCCTGCTCCACTCTGTCTCTCGTCCTTGCGATGAGCTATTGTGTGAGTTTGTTAAAACGGTTGCATTTGTCGGTTGATTTATGATACGGGATTTAAACCGTTCACTTAATGATTCAATAAGGCCCTAACGTGTGCAGTAAAAAGCAATCAGCAGCGTTTATTTGTTTGTTTTTTTTCGCTACAGTAGGAATTGGAATCGAATTTCCAATGCCGGTAGGATGGTTTTGAAAGTGGTGGTTAAGTTTATTTTACCTTTTCTGTTTAAAACGTTGGGAAATAATATGAATAATCTTCCTTACCATAGATTTAGCGTGATCCCCTTTTTGTGAAAGTATCGTTTTTATCCTTGATGATGGTTTCTTCTTTAGAAAATCATTTGAACGGTCGTTAAGCGGATAATATAATTGAGCGAATTGTCTGGGCTTGTCGTCCCAATAATGTTCTCTAAGGTTGTTCTTTAATCTCGCACCTGTTGCTCTGCGTTTGATTTTAATGTGTGCGGACAAACTTCATGGGTCTGATAATGATGGCGGAAATTCGGAATTCGAGTCTTTATACTATGTTATTCTTTTGATTCGTTGACATTCTTTGTATATTATCTACAATTTAAGGCATGAGTATTGCTCCTAATAAAACAAATATTATTTCCTTCCTCTTTGCAGATCACTCATATCAACTAGACAACATTGGCAAATAGCACATTAGCAAATAAGGTAAAACGAGAGATAGAGAGAGAATAAAAAGGTAAACGTACAAAAGCACAATCAAAAACCAATACAATAACATAGCGCGCTTAGCACAGTGCGAAGCGAAGGAGGGGAACGACGACAAACACACAGCAGTGAGCCCCAGCCCCAGCCAATACACAAATCAACATGGTGGACACGCAGCACTTCTGTCTGCGATGGAACAACTACCAGAGCAGTATCACGTCGGCCTTCGAAAACCTGCGCGATGACGAGGACTTTGTGGACGTGACGCTGGCATGCGACGGTCGCAGCCTCAAGGCGCACCGCGTCGTCCTATCCGCTTGCAGCACATACTTCCGCGAGCTACTGAAGGTACGTACGCTGCTGGCTGGGTACCCCGGTGGTGGTAGGCAGGAGGTTGTTATGGGGTTGGCTATCACGCGCTAATTCCCAAAATTGGCCATGAACTGGCGACTTCAATTCCTTTCTTCCCCAGAGCACACCATGCAAACATCCCGTGATAGTGCTGCAGGACGTGGCGTTCACGGACCTGCACGCGCTGGTCGAGTTCATCTACCACGGCGAGGTGAACGTGCATCAGCGGTCACTGAGCTCCTTCCTGAAGACGGCCGAAATTTTAAGAGTGTCCGGCCTGACCCAGCAGCAGGCGGAAGAAACGCACGGCGTACGTATTGGAATGTGTTGTTGGTGTTGACCAGTCATTCATTGTTTTTTTTTTTTTGGGATTTCTTCACACAAAACACACACACATACACATACACGAACACACAGATGCATGCTTCGCTCGGGGCCAATCTGCCGTCGGGCGTCGTCCATCATCCGATCTACCCGGAGAAGATGCTGGACGATTCGCTGTACGTATCGCAAGGCGCCTCTCCTCCGCCCCACCTGTCCAGCCTGCACAACAGCTCCTCGCCGAACAGTGGGGGAGTGGGCGGCGGCAACAGTAATGGCGGCGGGGCACCGATGGTCAACCAGCTGCTGAAGCGGGCGGCGGCCGCGGCAGCACTCCGGCGGGAACGGAACAACTCCGTCCATTCGGACGAGATGGCGCTCAAGCGGCACCGGATGTCGGTGGACAGCAATGGGCCAACGAATCCGCGCGACCACCTGGACGTGATCTGCAGCACGCCCCAGACGACGGCGACCGACTTTTCGTCGAGCGCGGCCAAACAGCACCTCAGTTTGCCATCGCCCCAGGGAAAGGATCAAATGCGGCAACAGGACAGCTTATCCGGTCATGCCAACAGTGGTAAGTGGTGGGGGATATTCGGTCAAATGACTCTGCACGGGCGGACACTAAATCTTACGCTAATGTAAAATACGCTCTTACCAACCGCATGATTGCAGGCAGCAACAGTTTCTCCATCAACAGCGCGAGTAACTTAATAAAAAGTAGTATTAATAACAATAACAACAACATCAACAACAACAACAACTTGAACAACAACCTGTTGCACAGCAAGGAAAACAGTGGCGTCGGCGGCGGCGGTGCGGGCGGTCTGTGCGGTTCCGGCGGCAGCATGCCCACCTCGCTCGGCACCTCGAACGGCAGCAACGCGGGCAGCCTCTGCTCGGCGGAAAAGGAAAGCCTAGCGTCCTCGCCGTCGGAACGGTCGGCCGAGGACGTGAAGTCGGAACCGCTCGAGCTGCTGTGCGGTACGGGCGGCGATCACGAAAACAGCTCGGACTCGGTAACGGACGATCATGGCGACCTGGTGAAGGGTGGACTGGACGTGAAGGGCTCTTTGCGGTAGGTCTCTTCCAAAATAGCCGTCGGGTCGGGTAAATTTTGTGTCTTTTTGTTTCCAATGTATAATTGCTGTTCGGTTTTCATTTCACGCTCTCGATCGAATATGCATCGCCAGATCGCCAAACGACCATGAGCTTGAGAGCAGTATGCACCACCACAGCGGCGCACAGTTTCTCATGAACGCTAGCGAAAATAAACTCTTTCCCACGCCGCCCTCGTTTAACTTTTCCATGGCAGCACTAGCGGCAGACCCGTCCGCACTGGCAGGTGAGTTTCAGTGTGCTGGAGGCGCGCAGTAGCAGACGACCACTCATGCGCTGCGTCTACAAACCGATGCAAACACAAACCATCCACTAATGTAACTACTAATCTTTACCTCGCCATAATTGTACAACCATTTTCTTGTGTCATCTTTCTCTCCAATTAGGATTCAGCACACAGGCCCTACAAGCAGTGGAGTTGGCCGGCTCGCCACAGGGTAAGTTAGTTTGATTACTTTCTTTTTATGGTATCGATATAATTTTGTTTACAAAAAAAAAAATTGAATTTGAAACGAGCCAACAAAATTTATACATACATCGACTACTATCTTTCATAAACTTTCTTATTTATACCTTTTTACAACAAAAAAAAACGTTATATATTTTCCATTTTCCAATTGAAACCAAATTAAAACCAAAAACCAAAATCAACAACAACAACAAAAAAAGAAAATTAAACCTCAACCAACTACTAACTCTGAACATATATATATATACCCTCTTGATAACTCTTGCTGCTAATTGATGTGCAAACAGCGGGAAAATATGGACATTTTATGTAGTTTTTGTTTTATTTTCCAAAAATCATTAAATAACCGTACCAAATTGTTTCAAATGTCGCACTAGAAACACACGAGAGAGAAAAACAAAAAAAGATCAAATAAATGATCGTCAGTGTAAAAAAAATAATAAAACGCTAAACAAAATCCATCAAAAATTTATTACGTTCCTTGTTTTGTTTTGCCATTCCTTTTCGTTCACAAACGTCTAGCCATATTTGAGCGCGTTTAAAAGATTGACAAAAACAAATTAAAGCATTGTACTTCAAAATTTTTTAAAACCCCTCTCATTGATTGTGCAAAATCTGTGTGTCTTGTTTGTGTGTCTGGATAACATCCCGACTGGTAAATTAGCATTCCAATTCCATATTTTCTTCCTACCATATACGTTGTTTTCTTCTGCCCAAACACTACTACTAACCGCGGTAAATGATTAATAAGCGATGTGTATATATCTACTGTACAAACATTACACAACTTTTTGAACATTTGCAAAAAAGTGGCAAAATTTATCAATCGTTAAAAATGACAACAAGAAAACCAAACCAAACAAAACCGTGCCTACGATTGGGTATTATTGTACATTCTCTTCAAGAATCATTGCACGTTCTTCTCTACTCGTTCTGCGGACGAGAATATACTCGTGAAGTAGTAATCAATGTACGACACTTGGTTGTGCCAACACACAGGCATCACATGTGTTGGCATTTTGAGACGGTTTACAAAATCTGGTGGATTGGTTAAAATGTAACAAATGCGCTTTTGGGAGATGAAATGTTCTGTTTCGTTTCTTTATCAATTTGTAAGATGCTTTCGTGCAGTGCAAAATGTGGAGCAAAACTAACAGCAAGTAAAGCGCGCTTTATGTTTCAGTAAAAGATACACATATGCATAACGTGAAGTGTGCCTACAAGAGAGAGATAACTAACGCATTTTCTTAATTTAAGGAATTATTTTGTTTTTACTGTTTTTTTTTCTTCATACTTCACAAATCCTTTTTCGTTTTATTGCAAATTTGAAACAAACCAAAAACTGAATAATTTTTAACCCACAAATCATTTTTGCTTTTCTTCATAAGTTGTGTGCTGTTCCGATTTTTTATGTTTTGTTTTTCGACTAGTGTAAGAATGTGTAACTCGTTGTTTGGTATAATATATAAACTATGCGTGTTTGATCGTGTTTATACATCGTTGTTGTGTGTTTTCAGTTGTCAAAAGAATTAAACCTGTTTGCAAAAAAGAGCCTCTAAATGTTTAATATTCATTTCATTCATTTTTTTTAAAGCAAACATATAAGAACAGCTGCTGCATTTTATCAAAAAACAATCGCTGTAAACGAGTGAACGTGTTTTGTTTGGACATTTTGGTTTGGAAATTTTATGTTTCTGTTCATACTTATTTTTTCTACTTTTTTACTACAAAAACTGGAATTAGCGACGAACGAAACAATTACCTGACGCCTCTTCGTTTACGATACTATCTTACCGTACACGCAACCACTACTTCTACTACTGCTATACTTACCTACTCTCTCACCACTGCTATTCTTATCATTAGATTTACTAACACATCACTACTCACAACTACTGTTACTGTTACTACTGCTACTACTACTACTACTACTACTACTACTACAACTACTGTTACTACAACTACTACTATTACTACCTCTCTCTACTATTGCTACATCCTTTTGCCATTATTGCCGTTATGGCTGCCACTGTTTACTATTACTTTTTCACCACTATACTACTGCTACTTGTCAGTCGAAATGAGTAAAGCTTTGATTATGTTGTTTTAAACTACTCTTTTGGTGCCCGAAAATTATCGAAAAAGAGAAAGAGAGAGAGAGAGATAAAAAACACGAAAACACAATTTTTGTTTTGTTTTTCATTTATACGGAAAATAATGATCAACTGTGATACTAGATAACGAGACAAAACGTTACAAAACGTGACCAAAATATCCCCTACTGCGAAAAAAAAACGAAAAATTATAAACAACAAAACACAAACAGTATATAACATCGAATCAACGTCAGCGGACACTGAAATTGTACAAATTATCTAGAGGTTTGGATGGTTTTGCAACGGCGCTAATGATGGTTATTATTGTAATTATTATTTTAATTAATTTACCTACGTTAAGATGGCGGCTCCTCGGACACGGAAACTAATAACCTTTAGTAACACAAACAAACCCTCCTCCTAAACGACATCCATGCCAAGCCCTATGAAAATGCTATTCTTAAAAAAACGGGGAATATACGATAACCACACGTAACGAGGAGGCTTAGTGGATAAGGTGTTGAAAAGTTGAATTATGTAAAGCCCACACATTTTACCATAATTGAAATTAAACTGTACAAAGACGTAATATGGGGTAAAACAATATTGGCATATAAGCTATGTAATTAAGACATAATCTACGCCGTGCGCGGTGTGTATATGTGTGTGTGTACAATGGTAAAATCAGCTGGAACAAGGTGTCCCCTCAGCTCTCAGAAATGTAGAAAATATCTGCATTCACAAAAAAAAAAAAAAAAAAAAAAACAAAATAAATGTTGGATTGGTAAACAAGATAAAAATTTGTAAGATAATTAGCAAAAACAATTATAAAAATTGAAAACACGAACATCAAAATCTATTTTGCCACTGACGTGCCGAGCGATATGAGAGTGGATAAGGGACATATGTAAAAAAAGAAGGAAAAAATCATCCATTGTACAGACACAAAACTGTAAATATTAGTACGTAGTTCTAAACATATCATAATTCGGTTAACCTTAAGAAAGCTTTCTGAATAATGATGCTTGTGTGTATAATTGGAAAAAACAGAGAGCAACAACACGCAAAAATTTGAACGGTGGAGCGCGCGAGCACTTGGAATGATCGGATTGAAACCAAAATGGATAAATTAAATTCTCAAAAAAAAAAAAGATAGTATTAATAATAATAACAGATACTATTCACAAACGAGATTGTGTGGATAAAAGCACAACATCATGCTTTTCCCGCAGTGAAGCCTGTAGGAGTGGAGGAAGCAAACAAACAAAAAGTTAAAATCTACGATTCTGATACTAGCAGACAACATTGATACCTTCGTTTTCTCCACTCACGGTTACATTCATCTGCCTCATCAACCAAAACCAAAACTTCCCGGTCCCCCTTTTCCTCTATCTGTATCCTTCATCGATTGCTTGCTCGCGACAGCAACCTGTTTTGAGTATTTTCAGTGGTGGGAGTGTAATTTTTATTTGTTTTTAAATGTCATCCACGTTTATGTATATTGTTGTAGGTACGGTGACTGGACTGTATCGGAATTTGAACAGGATTTGTTTTTTTTTGTTTTTGCTCATTTTTGCTATCAATAGTGAGCATTCGTTCGCACAAATTGATTGGTGTGAATAGATTGTGTTGCTGTTGTGTGTTTGGATTGAATGTTTGTTAACAAACCACCGAGAGCGCGAAGCAACACAAGCCCCATTGTTCAATGAAGTGTTTCGATAAAGCAATTTAATGTAGCAATGGAGAGATTATGTTGTAGTGTGTCGCTGTGATGCATGGTGCGGAGAAGAGAGTGCTGCGTGTATAGCACGTTTCATTAATATTCACTACCACCGCGATACACCTGTTTTGCGTTGTTGTGTTGGGTGCGTGAAACACGGTACGATTTAGTACGATTCACCCTTTAAATGACTATCATTTTAGAGCAGATCGTTTTTAGCATTACTTTTTTGGTAACTGGGTGGTACGATGGTTGTGATCGAACTGTTAACCAAAGTGTCAAAAAAGTTTGAAAATAGTTTGCATTTAATTTTTTTTTTGCATTGATTTTACATGGTGCAAGGGAATAACAACAGTGTACAGAAATCTTACATTTTATTCCATTTTGTTCCACTTTTTACGCTGTAGGATCAGTCCATTTTAGTAGGATGTATAAAAATAAAAAAGTTTTGCAAAGTTTTTTTTTTTGGTTAAGGGAAGTTTTATAGCCGCCGCAAAACTCCCAATAACGATAACTATAACGAAAATAGATCCCGGTGAAGGTACACTACCATATTTTGCTAATAGACACCAATCACTTATGGAAAAGGGCGCTGTTTCCCAATGAACGATGGGATATGGAATTAATTACACGCTTCATGGTTTTAGTTGACCCTCCCGCCCTTGCCATCCCTGACCTGAAGTCCCAGATGTTAACTATTCCCTCCCAAAAAAGATCATCAATTCCCCCTCATTCAAGAGCAAATCAGTCGTTCTTCTGGCAACGCTGGCCATAACGGGGCGGACCCAAAACAGCCCCTCACCACCCCTTTCGATCCTTGTTTATTCCTCCGCTGATACTACGTGAAGCTCTAATACTGTTGCACCTCTCTTTATGGACTTTTCCCGTCGTCAGGGCGCCTGACGACAAAATCTCTGCAAACGAACTACTCGTACGCTGTCAATTCCGTCGAACGGCTAAATGCTACTATCACACCACCACAACTACCACCACCACCACCACCACCATCATCATCATATCCCATCTCATCAATGTTAGGCGACGACTTCCGGTGCGATCCGTGTAACAAAAACCTTTCATCCCTAACGCGGCTGCGACGCCACATACAGAACGTTCACATGCGCCCGACTAAAGAGCCGGTCTGCAACATCTGCAAGCGGGTGTACAGTTCGCTCAACAGTCTGCGCAACCACAAGAGTATCTATCACAGAAACATGAAGTACGCCAAGGACGACAAGAAGCTCGTTCAGCTTGCAATCGGAGCAGCTGGAGCGGCAGCCACAGGCGCAACAGCAGGAGGAGGTGTAGTAGGAGGAGTGGGAGGAGGAGGAGGAGGAGGAGGAGGCATTAAGGCCGGCAGTAGTCCACCGTCACCTGCAGGAAGTATGCCGCTACCGCCAACATCACAACCGTCTTCCACGTCCGGTGGTGGTAGTGGATCACACCCGGTGCATCATGCCGGCGGTCCGGCCCTTCCCGGTAGTCCCATCGGTCACAATCGTCAGGGAGGGGGATACTTCTGAACAAGCGGTGGGACAATGAAGAAGTAATCTGGGGTGGGAAAAAGGGATCGATCTGGAGGAGGATCGATGTCGTCCCATGAGGGGTTTTTTGTTGTTGTTGTGTGGCACTGGAGAGTTGAACACAAGGTCAGCTTATTGAACTGCAACATCACTAGTGGAAATCTGTGTAAAGATGAGCGCATAAAGAAGGGAGATGATTATGATGAAACAGCTGTTGGGATCTTCGTGTAGAGCGTGTAACACATCCACAGTTAGGTACACAGCGCCGGCACGATTTGGCCAGTAGCGGATAAGGCAAATGAACTGCAATGCTCTCTAGAGAAGCGAACGTAACATTACAAAAAACGATCAAACATGCATTCCTTACAATTAAACATTAAGCTGAACTGCCGCGCGCAGGCAACCACACACATTACTCGATACTTATTACGAATAGCATAATAGTTACACACTTGTTATTGCATGAACAGAATTTAATAGCTTTCGAACGAAGGGACGGGAGAACTGATCCTTGGCATTTATTGAAGAATTGTTATAGGGAAAAAAGCGTAATAAACTGAAATCACACAAACACACGCAAAATCACAGAGTGGAAAATGATTAGACGTGAAGTACAAACTATTATCATCCCGCAATCATATATATATTTATACATTTAAGAAAAAGAACGTGCTTATGGACCGTGTCCGTGTGTTAGTGACCGGTTGGATGTTGGATGTGTAATACTAATCGAACGAATCATTAAACGATCAAACATACACACACACAGACACTACTAACCAACAGGGCTCCACAACCACAGTTTCGCACATTGATTTAAGACGAACAGCAAGACCACATTCCTTCCTCTTCTACCCCGATGTAAAAATTTGAAACTCAAAATTTCCGTTCAGAGCAAGCTAAATAACACAAATAGACAGACAGATGGACAAATAGACAGAGTGAGAGATGAAGAAAGAGAGTAAGAGGAAAAGGTTCGATTGGAATCAATTGGAAAAGGACGAGCGAGTGCGCGCGCGCTCAAGGGCACAATCATGCACCCCAACACCACCCCCTCCACTCACTCGGTAACCCAATAGTGAAAAAGAAAAATATGCGCAAACGAATTGATCATTTTAAGTTTAATGTTTTGGTTTTATGAATTGGAAATAAGAAATTGAGACAACCTAGTGACTGCTTTGTCTGCTGGCTATAATTAGGCCCACTGCTAAATTGATTGCATTGATTTTTTCTTCAAATTATGGAACAAAATTCCAATAAGATTTTTGTCAAAATTCACACACCGCCGGAACATCTCCGCGAGAACAGAGCAGCGAATTGGCCAGTTTCCTTTCATCAACTGCATCACGCACGCACACACTCACTCACACATACATATACATTGTATAACTTCTGTACCGGATTGGGAAACCGATTGTTGCCGCGAAAGCCCGTTGAAAAGCAAAAGGTACAACAAGAAAAGATGGAATTGCTGCACATAATTTGTCTATGTTGAAACGTTAAGAGCGTACCCTTACATTAAACAAACAAACGATTGGCCTTTAGATTATTGTTTTCTTACCATTACTCATCAACTCCCTTGCCATTCAAACACATCCTTTCCCCGTTTATTTCCTATCCTGCCGCGTCTACACACGCACACTTAAACACCCTGTGAGGCATATAATATGATTCGGCGTTTCATATTATCTGCAACGGATGTCGCTACTCGTTTGCAGCAGTATGTTTATTAAATTAAACTCAGTTAAAAAGCCATTGAACGGCAAACAAACGAAAACGAAAGAGCTAAAGAGGAGCAATAATTCAGTAAAGTTCAGTCAGTTTGCTCCAACACGGTGTGTTTTTCGCATACAGCATTAAACACACAACAAGCAACAAAAATATTTAGAATATTTTTTAAACAGATCGTCAAATGTCGCTTCTTATAGACTGCTCCTTTGGATAGTTTTTGGCTATTTGAATGCTCTCGCTTCCTTTTCAAGGGTTTTTTTTTCTACAAAATTTTGGATTTTGTATTAACTCAATTCCCTGATTAAAATATATTTATAGAGAAAATGCTGCAATCAAATTCATTTGAATTATTTATGAATAAACAAACATCGAATTGTCTTCTAATGTCATCCACACACACACATACACAAAAACGCCATTTAAATGTACTTTCATGTTGTATAGCTTACATTAATCTAACCTTCCCTCCACCCCATCCACATTCTAAGATTACCCGTACCCTTATTGCGTGTTCGCGCCGTTATTGTCCCTTCCCTCCCCCTCCCTGTCCACAAAAAAAAAAACCTCCAGAAACAAAACAATCACAACCACAACAAATAAACAAACAAACAAACAACAATTGGTCTATAACTACTGTATCGTCAATGTGTTTCTATGTGTCTACTTTTTTTATATAATTATAATAATTTTTTGTTTCACTTCTCTCCCTGTTTACTTTTTGTGACTATTTTACACCTCTCATTGGATGCTGATAACCGATTTGAAAAATGGAAAATATATTAGCTAACGTACATTTCTACCAAACCCTACCCACTACCCCTTTTCCCCTACAAACACAGTCCCACCATCCACCATTCCACACTGCGCCCTCCTATCGTGTCACCTTCATCTCCCCGAGAACCATTGGCAATAATATCACGCACCCATATTCGGCCATTCTTTATTTGTTTTTAACTGCATATTTTTCTCTTCTTTTATTTCGCTCCTATTTCTTTTGTTTTCGGTACTGTTTGTGAACGTGTGTTTTACCCGTATCCGATCGCAAAACACTAAATCGAAATTCGGCCTTGATGTATGTAAAGATCAGAGAAAAGCAAACCACCATCCCGAAATCGGGACAGCAAAAAAAAAAAAAAAACAAGTCACAGAACAACATCGAATCCTGAGAAAGCAAAAGGAATCAAATTGAATTTAGAAGGCTTTCAAAACTATCGCGTCTCAAAACACGCAACACAAAATTCAAAATCTCAAAATTTCCCCCCACCCATCCCGCAGCCTCTCCCTTCTCTCCTTCCGCCCACCATATCCATTCCATACAAAAAAAAATGCAAAAAAGTCGATAGTTTGCTTGAAAGATAGAGTTCAACAAGTGTATGTGCAAAAACAATGTATGATGAATATGATTTCCCATTTGCTCTCTAACCTTTACTCATAACTAAAAACACTGCAGGCAAAATTTACCATTTTTTCTACTAAAAAAATATATATAAATCAAAATTAACAAACAATCAGAAACGTCAGCCAATTAGAACTTGAAAAAGAACAACCACAAAAAAGAAACAAAAAACAAAAATCAATGCAAAAAAAAAACATAAAATAAAATAAAATCAGTAGTAAAGCAAGCAAAGTTAAAGTCACTATTGTCTCTTTTTTCTTTTTCCCGGTGCTGCTTATCGGTCGATTGCACGATACAAATGCACACGTTATCGCGTTTTTACGCCCCGGTTTCGAACGGCACGCACGCACATTACGCACGAACCGCCCAAACACACGCAAACACCAACCAATACCACACGCACACCATCACCTCTTTGTATCCGCGTGCGTTTGTGTGTGTATGTGTGTGTATATGTGTCTGTGTGGTGGGCCTGAATGGGTGGTGTACTATGTAAATCCCCGCACGCTGTGGCGGCACACATTATTCGTTCGGAAATGCGCGCACCACTTTGATCCTGGGCCTCCGTGCTTCCCGTTCCTGTGCGTACCAAAAAACCGACCGTCCTGCTGATGCGTGTGTGTGTGTGCGCGCGCGCGTGTGTGTACAGGCATGAGCATTGCGGCTAGTATGGCGGCATCCCAGCGCTCAGCATCCCCACCGGACGGTGGTGGCGGCGGCGGCGGTGGCGGCTCGTCCGTCCACGGAGGGCACGGTATGAACCGGCTGTCGCTTCCGCTGCCGCTGGCCGCGTGCCACCGGTGCGACGTGTGCGGCAAGCTGCTGAGCACGAAGCTGACCCTCAAGCGGCACAAGGAGCAGCAGCACCTGCAGCCGCTAAACAATGCGGTGTGCAACCTGTGCCACAAGGTGTTCCGCACGCTGAACAGCCTGAACAATCACAAGAGCATTTACCACCGCCGGCAGAAGATCCTGCACCACCATCATCACGCCCACCACCATCCCCTGCACGGGCAGCATCCGTTCGCGGTCGGGGGCGGCCCCGGTGCCGGCGGCCCTGGCGGTGGCGGCGGGGGCGGCGCGGTCAGCCCGCTGCACCACGGAGCGGCACATGCGGCGGTGACGGCGGCGGCCGTTGCGGCGGCCGCTGCCGCCGCCGGTGGCCATCACGAGCTGCTGAACAACAATGCTGCCGGCGCCACCGACTGTGATATCAAGCATAATAGTGTCGCGGCCAAGCTCGAATACATGTAAATAATACTAGAGAGGAGAAGACGGCGAGGGCAACACAAATGGGAGAAATAACGCGCTGTGCACGACGCAACTAAGTAGTAGTAGCGAAGTCCGCGTGGTGTGGTCGTCGTCGCTAGACGGAAGAGGAGTAATAGCTGGAGGAGAAAAACAAAATGCAACAAAACATGGTAGTGCGTGCAGCGCATCATCTTAAAATCATCTCAGAACAATGATCAATTGTAACATATATGTAATGTATGTAAGAGTGTGTGTGTGTGTGGGTATGTGGGTGTATGTATATATGTAAGCGGGCGGCAACAGCTCGAACGTCCTTCTCCGGAATAAGGCAACAGATGAACAAATCGCTCCCACTCTTTCTCTCGCTCTCGCTATCCCTCTCATCACCTCTGTTCTGTTCCCAAATTATGTCTCGATCGCTCGGTGTTAGTCTCTTTCTTGTGAAGATCTAGACCAATGCACAAGCATAGATAGAGTTGGATAATTGACCCCGAAAATAAAAAGGAAATGCTACTTTTCTCCAACCCAGTGAGAATCTTCGATAGATTCTTCTGTGTTTCCATTTTTTGTTTGTTTACCAAAACTGAAAACGAATTTAGAATAAGAGTTTATGCGATCCGAGCATTAGTAGTGGGATGATCTGAAATTGGGTTTGGTTTATTTAGTTTAGAAATTGGGTTTATGCAATGCAATCGAAAGGCGAAGAAGAGGGAGCAGAAGAGGTAGAGCAGGACGACGTGTTTATGGAATGAATGGAATGTGTTTATTTTTTATTTTTGCCAATTATGTGTTAATTTTTAATAGTTGATTTATATTCTACCCTTCCCCACAACTTCCGTTTTCCCATACCTTGTTTTGTTGAGCCTTTTACTATTATGAATACACATTTATTACGCGCATATTGAACTATTTAGTAGGATTTTAGTAGGAGTAAGGAGAATGATAACATTTTTCTAAACAATATGTTTTGGTTGCCCCATCGATGTATCGAGGACAGCGCATGGGGGGAAAACTATCCCAGCAAAGATATATTTGAAGAAAAGAAAACAAAAAACCCGAATGTGTGCGTGTGTGCCCATTGTTATATGTGGTCAAAACTACTAAACCATTTCCTTCTTTTTCGATCGGCGTTCTCTGGTCATTGTTGTTAAGTATCAAATTGTATCATCTCGTTCGTTTATTTATCAGTTTAGTTTTGTTTCAAGGGCGCACTCCTGTTGAAACGTATTTCTAATTTAGCGAAATTCTGATTTTAATCGTCTCGTGTTGTTGTCTAAAAGTGAAAACGAAAACGGAAACCAAAGGTATAAGTTTGTTTGGTTCGGTACGAAACACCCCCTCGATTGCTGGACTGTGCGTGAAATTATTGTAAAGACTGATTTTTCATACCATTTTGGGTTGTTTAAACTATTGTGTTTTTTTGTTGCGTGGTTGCGTTGCGGTGTGGTGTGGAGTCTTAGATTTAGAACAACGTCGTTTAGCATTTAAACATTATTTAATTTTTCTTACTTAAAGAAAATTGATATAAATTAGCAAAATTAATCGCAACGGAAAGGAAGGATTGGGAAACAAAAACCCAAATACACACCCTCACAAAAAGTTTGCGTTGAAAAAAAAAAGAAAAAATTCTTTTGATAGCATTTTCCACCAATACGTTTAGTATGCTGTACGTAACTGAGGGTGTGTGTAAGCCAAAAAAAGAAAAGAAACAGTGTTAAAGCGCCACCACATTGAAATGGAAGGAAATATCATTCGATGCAATTAACAACGGTACACACACATACATATACGAAACCAAGAATCTTTGTTGTGCATAAATAATTAGGGCATGAAAAAAGGGGCAAGAGCAAGAAAAGGTTTAGTTCTATACAACAAAACAAATGGCTTAAAGGTAGTAAGAAAAACGCGCCTTTTCTTCCCGGTCAAACAAGGGAACACGGATCGCATTGAGGAAAAAAACCCGCATTATGCTGCCACTCTTCCATTATACTTATTATTACGATTATGATGTATCTGCTTCAATATTATTCTTATTTTTTGTGTGTTTTGCATTTGCTTATTTTACTGCGTAATGCAAATGATAAACTAATGAGAAAATCCATGTTTTAGTGCGTAAGTTTAGATGAAATATTATATAGTTTGTGTGTAATTATATTTGCACCTGGGCCGGTCGGTTAAGTTTAGAAGAAAGATTCTACAACACCTAGAACTATGCTAGGAAAGAGAGAAAGAGTATGAGAAAGAGAAGAGTGAAAATAGAAAGAGAGAAAGAGTGAGAAAATGAGAGAGAAAGATAGAAAGAGTGGAGAAAGACAGAAAAGTAGTAGCAAGGAAGGTAGAAAACGTATACAGTGGAAGCAAACTCTCGAGCGCTAAAGAGAAATAGCAGTGTCCATTTTCCTGTTGTTTTTAAACGGCCGGCAGTCGGCGAGATACGCTGTATGTTAAGTTTAAATGAAAAGTTTTTTTTTGTATTTTTTTTGCTACCTAAACACCTTAATACCCCCTCTTTAAGCTTAAGGAAACTGTAATGATGTGTTTTATTATTATCAAACTGTCTTAATACCATATTCCCCCTTTTTACCGATGCCGCGCCCCTGCTCCGTTTTGCTTAAGTCAATATTCGATGCGTTGCCTGTTCTGTTAAGTTAGTTATATAGCTCTGTTCTGTTTTGTGTGTTGTGTGTGTTGGGGCACAATGTTGGTGGGGATTTCTCGCTGCTTGTGAGACTGTTGGCATACTTTTCTTTTACAATTTTCTGTGACACGATAGCATTACTTGCTCAATTGCTTCGTTTGTACTGACACATCTTGTCACAAGAAAAAAACTCGAAAAAGTGGCCCTGATTGTTGCAGATAGAACGAGAGTAATTCAGTACAACCTCTGTTATACGCTCATTTATTTTACTTGCCCGTTAACGTTTCATTGGCCTTTCAGATGTGGAACGTGCCACAGAACCAACTGTGCTGTTTGTTTTTGGCTGACCTGAAGAATTTTGTTCTGTTTAGTGCAACGAGAATCACGTGTTTTTAAGCATCTAACCATGGCCTAATAGGTGACTGCAAATCAGCTTTGTTACTCATGGCATTTTTGGCACACCTGCTAAGAGATTTTTGTAAACTTATTCAATCGGGAAGTAATAGCCAAACAGCGAGACTGTGAGAGAAAGAAATAGAAAGAGATAGTAAGAGAGAGGGAGGGAGAGAGAGAGAGAGAGTGATCGGTATATAGGAGGACAACGTTATACATAATTTCTCCACTGTCGATGTGCAAGGACGCATATAAATGGCGCAACCCCATTAAGAGAATTTTACTGTAAAAGACGAAGATGGGATGGAATTGCATATAATGTAAAAACAAAAAACAAATCGTGAGCCACTCAGCAGCACAACATAAAACAAAACTATAGATAAAAACGCGGAAAAAACTATAACATTTAGAGATTGTGTGGCCTGCAATTGTTACAATATATGACTGATTAGATACTAAATCAAGAGTAAATTATATTTGAGGTGTGGACGTGGAGAGGATATTGCAATGAAATGTAGCTCCACACATATTTGGACGAACCACGAATTTGGAATACAAAATTCGAACCTTAGAGAGAGAGAGATAAAATAATGAAAGCGAGAAAACAAGCAAGAACAATGCGCGGAGTGGATTGTTCGAGCGAATGTGTAAGAATCTGATCGAAATTTAAGCAGAGTGTAATAATTTGAAAAAGAGCACCACAATTATGGAGAGAGAATGGGTCAAAAAGACAAATTTATGATGCGACGAAAAAGTTACCAAAACTGATTTAGTATTACAAAACAAAAGGGACAAGCACACACAACAAATACACACTGAAAAGGGCATTTTTTACGGGCTGGCTAAAGTGGACACAACACAGTGCTGCAATTTCCTGTGAATGAAAACGCAGTGCAACAAGAGAGAGAGAGGGGATGAAAATGCAAGAACAAATTGTGCAAGGGCGAACTTAGAGACGGGGAGGGCAGATTACGAGGGAGGGAAAACGTTTTACCTTTAGGGCTGACTGGTTCTGCATGTATACGGGCGACTTCAGACAACATATATAGGTATGGTATGTATATTTTCGATACAGTACAATATCGAAGTGAGCGATTTTGCATTTCGCCGCGTATCATTGGCGTGTGATTTATTTTGTAGAACCTTTTTCCTAGCGTTTCGGAAGAAACTATTAGCCCCCCCACCGTTCACCGGCCAACGGTGTCGGGCGGCATGGCGTGCAAAATTCAAAATTAACCCAAAGTACTTGTTAATTGGCGCGGTGCGAGAGCACGCGCAGGCACAACACCCGTAAACAAGCAGAAGGAGAAAAAGAAAACAACAAAATTAACTAAAACAAAACGAAAAAAGGGAAAAAATAATAAGAAAAACCTATTTGTGATTGTCTAAAAGACTGAAAATTAATAATATTGTTGAATTGGCAAAAATGCTCCCCACTTACGAATAAGCAAACCAGAAACCATTAAAATACGTGCGCCAGGTGTGTATGATTGAAAACAAAAAAATGAGAAAAAACAAAAGTCTGAATATTTAATTTGTATTTCGAAACATTTGTGAAAATCACGATGCGTACGCTTGAAAACAAAATTAGGGGAAGAAGATTAGAAGAAGGCGAGATATGAAAACCAAAATTAGAAAAATATTTGTTTATAAATTTAATTTTACCATCTGGCAATTGGCGGTTTTGAGAGAAAAGACGAGAGAGTTTATTTTTTTTATTTATTTTTTCTCAATTTTATCTTTATTTTATTTATTTTCCTCGTTGGATATCTAGGCACAAAACGATGAAGGGCAGGTAATGAATGAAAAAGAGAGAAAATGTTTTAGAACGACGATGTGCAAAGTTCGTGAAACGAAATGTTGAAAAAAAAACACTTTATTGTAGTAACATCTCAAAAGAAAGTAATAACTTCCCAATTGTGCACGCGAAAATGATAAAAAAGCAAAGTGCAAGTTGTGGAAAAATACCCCCTCAAATGCGATCGAAATTGCTTTAAAAATTGTGCAAAACTGCCCGCTATATTGCAGGTGATTGCAAGAATACATTCACCCAATGGATAACAAAATGGCATAAGAAAACTTACAACCAATGAGCCAAACATACCCTTACAAACGTCATGTCGAGTAAAATTCAGGATAACAATCAATACACAATACACTCACTTCCCCCCTTTCATCGAGACACGGTCAAACGTTGTAACCGAACAGAACATAAGCAGCCAAGTTTAATCTATGTGTTTTTGTCGTAAGAACAACTCCTTGACAGTTTAAATAAAATAGCATTGCATGATTAGCAACGAAAAAAAAAAACAAAACAAAACAAAGCAACAGAAACGATAAATCAACACTCTATAGCGGATTGTAAAATAACATAATATAATTCAAATCAAACAACAGCAGCAAATACATACAGATAGAGAAATCTTACAAATGGTACACACCTTAATGTTAAAAGAAGTACACAAAAACAGAAACTCTCATCTAATAAACCTAATAAAAACACAAATCAATGGAAAGCAAACAGTCCCCGAGTGGTGATGGAAACACACATTTAAAAAAAAAATAGAAGAAGACCCTCGACCCCATAGGCGTTGCAGTTATAGCTACAGTAAGTAATACAATAAAAGGGGCAAACAGCGAAACATTGAACTTAAGCCGCGTACTTCTCCGGTGCCAGCAAGTGATTGCGCTGGGGGAACTCTTGAAATCGCTAACGCTAATGTTTAACAGATGGGCGAAATAAACACAAACACTTAACGAAAACAATATGTAGGCCGGAGAACAAGCAAAACAACCGGCAAAAGCCCCTGGTGTTTTGTTAAATGCGAGGCAACACAGGGATAAGAAGAAGAAGAAGAAGAAGAAGAAGAAGAAGAACAAGAAGAAGAAGAAGAAAACAAAACATACAAGTAAAAAGCAGCCGAAGAAGATCATTACACAGAACAACAACCCACACTTGCTTGTAAACAGTTGAAAAAAAAAACAACAACAACACATACACACAAATATCAGTAATTGAATAAAACAGTATCTAATATTTCGAAAAGCGTTCTTCTTTGCACTATCAAGATTTCGTTTCGCTCGTAAACGGATCAATTATTGTCTTGCGCTTACTAATGAAAGCAAATATCAACAAATAACAAGATATGAAACCATCCAACAAACGAATACTAACTTCAGACTGCGCTTAGCGTAGAGTGTTATGAGCTTTTGTGCCCCTTTGGCCAGAAACACGGACCATCGGACCATAGTTTGTAGGCATATGCCGTACGTGTGTGGAAGCATAACAGACACACGCGTGCAAGACAAATATGTATTATGTTTGTTCTCGTTTTGGTTATTGTGTTTTATTCTTTTAAACTTTGTTTTGTGCGAACTCGTTTTGCGCGAGAACGCGAAGGGCTCGTTTTTTTTCTTTTGTTCTTCGATCGCCTTGTACGCCGTGATTAACCTACTACATTTGCTGTGTTGTGCTGGTTTATTCAGTGTTGGTATGATTTTCGCATCATTTAGCAACGATTTTATCTTCCATTAAATGTGGTTTTACTATTAAATCTAAACTGATTGTGTTTTACCTACTCGGTTGAATGTTGTGTGGCTTTTATGTCGATGTGTGGAAAGTGTACCGTAATTATTTAGTGTTTTCAAATACTGCTTTTATCCCTGTTTATGTACGTGTATACGATGTTGTTTTGTTTTTGTCTGTGTTATTATTCCCCCCCTTCATTACCATTTTGATCTTGATGTACTTACCGAACCCTTTTAAAATGAGATGCAACAGTTGACTACTACCGCTTCTACTACTGCTACCACTACTACTACTGTATGAGTAAGCCAGCTACAATTGCCAGCTGTTACGAGTGGCGTGCGCATAAGAAGGTATGAAACGAATCCCATCCCGCGTCTGACATGATTTGTGTTCGATACACTGCCCCTGCAACGAAGCACACGAGTGATGAAGGATGTAGATGGCAACGCGCTTGTAGAGCAAATAAACAAAATGAGCCTAAGCTAGTGGGCGAGCAGGCACCGTACATTCAAACAAAATCATTACACACATTCTACAGGCTACACTTGCGTTTCGTCGTGTTAATAGGTTCATTCAATCTTCGTGCATCCTTCGTTGGAAAATACATTGATAACAGACAAGCGATAAGGGCGTTATCTGTAAAAAAAAGGACTGATCTTTTTGTTTATGCTTCTCTCCCTTTCGATCATCTAACGACGCACTTCTACCTACGTATACGTATATTAATGGCGTCTGTCTGAATAAACATTCACCAATAAATACCTCTTCACTGTCTCTGTTTCTCTCTCTGTTTCTCTCTCTCTCTCTCTCTCTCTCTCTCTCTCTTTCTTTTTCTCTCACTTCCTCGCTACTCTTCACTCCTTTTCTCTCTCCGTCTCTTCTGTTACTTTTCCCATTACATACATTGCGGCCAAAGGAAAATAAAAATCTTTTCTCTCTCTGTCTCTTGTGTCTTCTCTCGGGCTGTCCACATTTTTTTCTCGTTCCTCCTTCGTCACATCTATATTTTGTTTCGATTCGTCGTCGATAGCATCGTTTACTATCACTGCTACTAATACAACTACCAACACCAACTGTTTGACGCCTAAGACGCCAAAGCGCAACATTTGACAGCTGTCACTGTTCGGTACAGCCTTTGTGTTTGGCAACAAAACAGAATTTGAATCCTCACGACATGACCCGCGTACAGTGCGAAACATCATTAGTGTGTAGCAACAGAAATCTCTCTGTCTCTCTTTCTCTCTTTCTTCTTATCCCTTTCACTCTGTCTCTCTCTCTCTCTTCTCTATCAGTCTGTCGCTCATACGTGGTACATTCTGTCACAGCTCCTTTCTTTCTGTCTACCTCTCATCACACTGCTGTCTCGACGAGGTTTGTCCTTTCTCTCCTGTTTCTGTCTCTCTTTATTCACTGAATGATTCACCAAACTCAAACCCGTTTCGCAACAGCAAAAAACTGACAATCAAACAAACAACCACCAAACAAAAATCTACATTTTAAATTACAAAAAAAAAAAAAAAATACCACCAACCATCAAATTTGGGTAGTTTTTGGAATGTTTTTCGTGTGTCTTGTATATTGCAGGCTGCTCTCCTAAGAAACTGTTTTCATGCCAGCTGTGTGGCAAAGTGCTGTGCTCGAAAGCGTCGCTGAAGCGGCACATCGCCGACAAACATGCGGAAAGGCAGGAAGAGTATCGGTGCATCATATGCGAGCGCGTCTACTGTTCGCGCAACTCCTTGATGACGCATATCTACACCTACCACAAGTCCCGGCCCGGCGAGCTGGACATGAAGGATGTAAAGTTCTTCTAGAGCACGCTGGCCGCTCCTCCGTTCGACGTATCCCTCGCGCTCTCGCCCTTTGTGCTCTCGCCGGTATTACCAATACTACCTCCACCACCACCACCACCTCCGCCTTCTTCTCCACAGCAATAACACATACATGTATGTTCAAGTGTGTTGAACCGAGGGGTGCATAACATCATCCCGACTCCTATGTGTGTGTGTGTTGGTGTGGTTGCCTAACTTTCAGTGCAGCACACGCTGGTGGTGATGCGCTGTGTGTCCTTATACTACTGTTTTCCCTTGGCAACCCGCCCAGTTGGAGCCTGATGTTTTTTTCCCAGTGGAGCCTCTGTAACAATGATTTGACAGATGAAGGAGCGTTCTTGCGAGAGCACTGACAACTAGGAGGAGCACTAGACACATTAAAACACACAGCGAAACACAGCGACTACTCTCAGCCCTCTTGAGAATGAAAACAAACAAATCGCGAGATTGTGAAAATGAAAGTATCTTGCGTAGTGCTCCAGAGCGCTGTTTTACCAGAGAGTTAATAACACGCAACTAGCTCCGCTGCATTGACACGTCGAGAATTCTTAGTAGGCGAGATGTGTCAAACACATCCTGCCAAAAACAAGTACCTAGGCAATAAAATGCAAGTAATCAAATATGGTGGCGAGAAAGAAAAAGATAGAGAGAGGGAGAGAGAGAGAGAAAGAGAGATATTCGTCTGTACTATTTTCGTACAGTAGGGCAGCGTGCTATGCACGTGGTGTCACCTTACGACTACTCTTCTACTAGTATGCAGTGCGCAAATGTACGAAATTACGCTCGGTCGCTCGGAACGGAACGAACAATGCATAAGTGTGATGCCTGCGCTGAAAAGGATATTATAAGTAATGTTAGCATTTATCATTGCGGACCAAACACCAACCTGTACTCGTGGACAACTGAGCGGAGAAGCCGGCATTCTTAGCTCCATCAAACGTTGCAACGCTGAACGTTACACAGCGTTACACCTGCTTTTTGGTGTCCCGACGAGGAAGAACGAGAAGAATATAATTACTAATCGCTAACGCCTTGTGTACTAGGCAGATGTGTTAGAAGAAAAACAAAATTAAAAGGAGTCTATTGTGACAGGTTGCCCCCAGGATCGCAAGCAGTTAACGCCGGGCAGAAAACAAAGTCGGACCGTACAAACGAGCCTATACACACGTGTCTTTGTGTGTGTGTGTGTGTACGCAAGCGTGTCTCTAAGAAACTCATACGAATGCAAAAGAAAGACTTTATGTGTGTCTCTCTGTGTGTGTGAAAGGTTAGCGTTTTATGTTGTAATTTTATTTCTATCTCTTTCTCCGCTCTCCTTAGTTAGCTTCGAATGTACTATCTTACATTCCTTACAACTACTCTAACTCTAAACTCTATCGTATTGCCGAACTGCTGCTGTCCACTAGGAAGTAACACCAACTTCTCGCTCTGAGACCTTCTCTGAAACACTTAGGTTATGCTACAGACATCCATACACATACACACACAAACACACTTATGTATACACACTTAGTTCTCATTGCTCTGTTACTCTGTTGCTCCTTCTATAGTTATCTCTACTCACCCTTCACAATTCCTAGCTGCCCATGTTCCAACGCCTTTCGTAGCGAATGTTTGCCTCGTATTTAGTACTTTAGTCTCGTATCTAGAAAACAAATGGATACCAATTCAATCCATGTAGTGTGCGTTGGCGCAGCTACCAACACCCTACCTTAATGCAAATATGCATCCTCTTTCTTCAAACGTTAAACGCTCGTTACTTCTCACAATATGTTTACACTATTTGCAATTGTAGCAACTCATATAGACTGTATAGCAACTTACTTGTATCATTTAGATAGCGATAAACATGGTTCGCCACCTCCTCTTTCTCCGATCGACAGCTACAGAGAAGACTGTTAATTGGTGGAGAGGGTGTTTTTTTTTGATTCGTTAAACAACACAGAGCTTTTATTTACTTAGCTTCAATGATTCGGAAGTGTAGGCATATCTTTACCGCGCTAACGCCGTTGATCTCTCTTACCTCCCAATCTTTCCTTTTCTCTTGCTATCGCTCTCGCTTTCCCTCTTCTATCGCTTGCTTCTATGAAGCATTATTGCCCGTTGCAAAACATTGCTACGTTAACAACTTCACTTTCTATCGCCACCTTTATTTTCCTCAGTTTAGCAAAAGTGCATTGTGTTTCGTCCACCTGTATATCTGCCTCACTCCCTAATACGTACGTACGGTTTAAGTGAATAGTTAAAATATTCTTACGTGTTTGCCCTATCCATCACTACATTCGTTTAAGCGTAGAGCGTTACTTATAAACAGCAACTTGATGATATTTAATTTTCCATGACTGCTCAACGAGCATCTCGTGCATATCGTGTATGCTTACAAACTGCTGCCCTATCACCAGCCTGTGTCTTATCGTGTAACGTCTTCGTAGCTAATTAGTTTGTAGGTTAGAAACGGAAAGTAAGATAATTATTTAAAACTGCAATATTTCGAACAACTCACTCACGCGAGCAGCCAGCCCTCAGCCCGAAGAGTAAGTGTTGTTTTAGTATCATAGCTTTTTTATTATTTTAAGAGCTACGGCTTAACCTATTTTTATGTTTCCACCCATCTACCGCAAACTGCAGGAAGGTATGCTGGTGTCGCTTTATAACTCTTAATCTTCTTGTTAGGTAGAGAACCCGTTATCGTTCTTTGTTCGAGCATTCCAGTTGCAACTCCCTGTTGGTTGAAACTGTTTGTTTTCTTTTTTCTCTCAGTAGAGGACGTACTCTCACCTGTAATTAGAACCGTTTTAGCTTAATCAATTCCCACTTGTCCCCCACGGCGTGTAGTGTACTCTGTAGTGTGGTAGTAGTACTGGCTCGGCAGGCTCCTCTCGCAACGCTACTACTACTGCGCCATCTACTATCGCCTCTCAGTATCATACATTCTGCTGCTTTGCCCACTTCTGTCACTTTTCCCGTCACATTCCCTTCGGCTTCCTTATCTCTGCGTAATCTTTTCTCTCTACTGTCGTCACCGTTACTTAGCATATCATACACAGCACAATTTACAATAGCTAATACTGATAATAGTTATAGTTTGTGGTAACCCGTTAGTTGCCCAGCGCGGAGATGCCCTTTCCGCCCCAAAAACACTGCTGTACATATCTCTTCAGTTTTTAGCTCGTAAAAAAACAGTAACGATAACAAAGCAAGTAAAGACGAAAACAAATAAACTCAGCGATAGGACGAAGCAAATGAATACAAATGTGCACACCACAGAAACAAAGCAACACAAAACAACACACCACCCTCACAGAAAACAGAAAACAAAACAATGCCATATATAAATATACACCTATATTATTATACAATAGTTTTATAGTAGAGCGTACTGTTCGAAAATAAAAACCTTATAACATTTCCATCTATTCATGCTCCTCTCCCCCTTAGTTTGTTTTTTTTTTTTGCTCTTCCAAAGCATGTTTTCTAGTGCCAACGCGTTATTAGAATGTTAGAAAAACAAAAAAGCTACCGAAATGATCAAGTGCGCCGGTGTATTGTTCCGTCTGGATTTGTATCTGTACCTGAGGATCTCCCGTATGTAAGCGTGTTCAGAGTATGATTGCTTCTTTTGATCGATCTTTCGCCGTTTTCGTTCCATCTCGTGTACCAGCTTGCGACAGAATAGCTCAAGGATCTTTTTCCCCACTTACCAATTCAGCCTTAGTGGTTAAAAACTATCATCATATAGTGAATATGAGGAAGCAATCATAATGAGTGAATGAGAGAGAGAGAGAGAGAGAGAGAGAGAGAGAGAGAAAGAGAAAGAGAAAGAGAAAGAGAAAGAGAGAGAGACAATGATTGCTCCTAGTAGTATCCCTCAGAAGGTTCCTTTTGGTCTCTGCCGTCCATTGCGTCATTTGCGTCCTGTCCCAATCGCTCCTTCCATGAGCGATCCTGAGTCTTTGAGTAAGAATACACGTAGTGCAGGTGCTGCCAGACTCTCTGACCGATACTCCAACCACGACCATCGCCATCACTTCGTCGAACACTCGTAACATATCCCTCGGAACCCTTTCCGACTCGCCCTTTTTTTTTTTGCTCTCGTCCGACCTGCATGACACTTGCGCTTGTTGTTGCCGAATTCTAGCTACCATTTTTTGTTAATCTCACGAAGCATCCTCAATTAAACAAACAAGTATCACCTTTACATCGCTATGCTATGTTTATTGATGCTGCTGCTGCTGCTGATGATGATGATGTTGCTGTTGTTTGCTGAGAAATACGGTCGTGTCCGCAGTACTGACTGGCAACTTGATTGGCTTGCATGTTTTCATCGTTTAATTTGTGTTATTTTTTCGTTGCGTTCTTGTAGAAACCCGGCTGTTTAGTGTGTTTTGTTTTGTCTCTTCATGGACTTAAGATCAAGTGCACCAAATCAAATCACTAGAAGACGAAACGATGGCAATATCTCGTCTCGTTGCTGTTGTCGAACACTTACTGTGTTTGTTTAATAACTCGTTTGCTGAGTGTTTGTGTATGTGTATTTTTTTCTTCTTCTCTTTTTTTAATTTAGGGACAACAGTTCGTTTTTTTACATTTTTTTTTCATAGCGATTTTGTTCACAAACCATTCCTTAGTTGCAGCCGCACTCGCGTCGCCGCTACGCATGAATGATGTTTCTTCCCATCTCTATGTGTGTGTTGCTTGTCTTACTCTATGTGTATCTGTGTGTATTTGTGCGCGAATGTGTGTCTCCTACTCCCACTCACTGTATGTGTTTATATGTGTGTGTAAGTAATTTAGTACGTAAGTATATGTTTTTTGCATTTTTTTTTTCTTAATTGTTTACTAAAGTAAGTATGTTATTGATATTGTCCCACCTTCCCTTACATCTACCACAATTTTCATGGGTTTTTTAATTGCTATTTTCTCATCATTTTCTTACTAATATACTACAATAGATTAAACTCTTCCTTTTGTTTCCTTACCTTTGCATACAAAAGCGCTTACAGTGTGTTTTTATTTGGGCGGGAAGGGAGCCAATTCGGCTGTTTTGTTTGTTAAATGTGACGCTGAAAAGAATGTTGATGTTTTATTTACTGTTCCTATTCATATTGTGTTGTGTTTGGACGTGAAATTGATTGTTTTGTGGGTAACTCTGTATGTTGCACAGCATTTTTACTAAAAATTGTTTTCGTGCTGCTCTTTTTCATTACATTGTTTAACTGCTTTTTTGAAAGAACCAAGCCCCCCGCCATATTGTTCATTTTATACGATGCAGCTAAATCAATGTGACATTTTTTTTGTTTTGATAAAAAAAATTAGATTTATTACTATAAACATAACTACAGGGAAAGTAATATAATTGCAATGTATAGTATGCATGTGGAAATACAGCCTCTCGTTGTTTGGGCACGCATGTGCAATTTAGTTATTGCATCGTGATTTCGACCGTTAACGCTCCGCGGTCATGTTGGAACGCTTCTTCTCTGCATAGTGTGCGTCGGAGCATACTAGAAATTAGTACCTAGTGTAAAACAGTGTTATGAAAGCCCTATGTTTACAGCATTATCATTTGCATTATTTGATACGAGTTTAGTTTTGGGTTACATTTCTCTTTCTAATGCTAATAACTTGCGTTTGGAGTCGTTCCATCATTGCAATGGCGGCACAACAGTTCAGTATATAGTTAGATGAACTCGATTGGCATTGCTTCACGAGCACCCACCATTAGCTGGTTGCTGACAGCAAATTGATTATTAGCGCTATACAATTTTGTTTTGTTTAATTATTTTAACTCTCCCTTCCCGCCCGTTTTCTTCTTCTACAATACCGCGTACTACTACTACCATCTATTACGTTAATATTTAGCGCCATTATCTTTGAACTGAATAGTGTGCAATGCTGCTGTTCCCCTTCATTGCGGCAGGCAACGGCAGGTGGCGATTTATGGTTTACTGTGTTTATGTTGCGGCCCGTTCGTTTTGCTTGCCACACACACACAACCCAACCTATATCACTTTTTTTTTATTATTGCCGCTGCTGCTGCTAATCAGTTCAAACTTTTTTACCAACTCCCGTTTTCTATAAACCTCTAGCTCTATTTATTTATATTATATAATATCTACGCCTATATAATACTGTATTGACTTCCATAACTTGTACTCAACTATCTCTCTATATTACTACTATCTCTCTCTCTCTCTCTGTCTCTCACTTGTTGAATTTACACTGTAAAAGTGAATGCAATTTAACTGCCAACACACTCGAATCTCCTCGTAGAGCGGCCGCCCCATGCGGGGGCTACACCAGTTCAAGGGAAACGCTAACACACTCTTCCTTTTTCTCTTCTTTCCCCCTTTTTCTTCTCATCATCTTGCGTCCCCATGCGGTTGTGTGCTTTGCTGCCCTGTCCGTGTCTACCACCAGGCCCAGGAGGCGGCGTCGGCGGCGGTAGTGGTGGAAGCGGTAGCGGCGGCCAAGGATCACCGTCCGGATCGGCCGGATCGCCGGCGCAGCTGATGCCGTTGCGCATGCCACCGCCGACGAGCGGCGGCATTAACGAGCCCCAGGAGTGTCCGTACTGTCGGCGCACCTTCTCCTGCTACTACTCGCTCAAGCGCCACTTCCAGGACAAGCACGAGCAGTCGGACACGCTGTACGTGTGCGAGTTCTGCCATCGGCGGTACCGGACGAAAAACTCGCTCACCACGCACAAGAGCCTGCAGCACCGGGGGTCGAGCGGCATGCTCAAGCGGCTGCTCAAAACGTCCGCCATCAAGACGGTGCTGTCCGGCAATGGGAGCAACGTCGGGGCCGGCCTGCACCACGGTGCCCATCCGCATGCCGCCCATCCGCATCTGTTCGATTTTGCGGCCGAGCTGGGGCAACCGCCACCGGGCATCCAGTAAACGGGGGGAATTCAGTGAAACCTCGGACGACGGATCTACTTCTGAGCCAGAGCCTTCCCCGTACACTCACCCATCGGCGCACCGTTACAAAGCGCACGTTCCCACAACAGTGTGTGGTTACTACTCGCTCGCTGTTGAAAGGCCAACAAATCCAAAACAACGGCAAAAGGGGTTTGAAACGGCGGCACCATCAACGGCATCACTCCCTCCGAGACAACCTTGACCCAGCATCGATTCAGCCGACTGTTTTTTTTTTTAGGAAACAATTCTCATATCACGGGCGAGATTGTGGAACGACGATTCCGTTTTCATAAACTTAAGTTCATGCCATATCAAAACGCGTCCAAAGCGCATATCAGAACGTTTAGCCGAGCAGAAGGATATTGTCCTCCCTAGTCGTTGGCCCAGCAAGCGCACGCTTAGTAAGCAATCATCATGATGCGAGTGAACTAGTTTTACATATCCCCTTTTCCAGTATTGTGATCCCTTTTCTGGCAAATTCTACGGAAAAAAGAAGGTTTTAACACGTCACCTCATCTATCGCACACACACACACACACACCGTGTAAGGCAGCAAGGTGCAATAGTTGTTTCGAGTGTTTCGAGAGTGTACACGCAAAACAGAGCGAAAAAGGTCGAAACGATTCATTTTATTGTGTAATTTTACATATCGCGGCAGAGAGGTCGGCAGGTTGGAACAAAGACATATTCCAAATGTGTGTGTGTGTGTGTGTGTGTGTGTGTGGTAATATAAGTGTGCCATAGCCAGTGCGGGAAGAGGTACATGGGAAAGATCTACGTTTTCCTATTTCCCCTCCTTTTCTAACATGAGCCCAGTGATTGCTTTATAGGATTTGTTTTGCCTTTAACGGGGCACTATTTATGCAAACATAAACGGTCGATTCAGTTCGGTAATTCGGCAGGCCGTGAAAAGACGGTCGTTTGCGCAGAACTTAATTACCGATTAAAGCGAAACGTGTTTGTGTATACAGTAGTGAGGGCCAGTAGTAATTCATATCAATTATTTTACCCGTTTAGTTCGTAAAAAAGCCCTAGCAATAGAGCACTCGTGCAATAAATGGAAAAGCAAGAGCAAAAAAGGTAACGTTTAGACAGGTTTTAGGTTACTTCTTCATGTACACACACTTAACCCCCGGGGGGGGTGCGTTGTGATTTTAACATGTATGTGGTACAGATAAGAGCAACTTTCAGTGGAGCGACACGAAAGAGCTCCTGCTGCAAGTTCCAGTTTTAAGTTATGGCACACATATCATATCGCAATGATTTGAGGAATTTAAAGCAAACGGGACGGTTTTAATGTGATCTTTCCGTTTTCCGTGTTGTGATGCATACGCAGAATCAACCACATGGGCAGCAGTGTGTGGTATACCGTGTGCTGTCCTTTAGTAATGCCTAACTCTATTATTACGCGTACACATTTTCGATTCCAAATCGTGGCTGGGATTTTAGATATTTGTGTAGGTTTCCTTCTACTCTCCCGTAGTGTTTACGCGGATCCAGGTTGTTTCGTGGCCAAATGACAAACGGATGACGGTTGTCGATGAGGGAAGCTAAGAAGCGAAGGAACGGAGGCACAGCAGGATGTGGGTTCGAATGTGCGCAGAGGTCGTCGTGCTCCTCGTATGCTTAAGGGAGATCAAGACAAACACGTGAAAACGAAAAACTGTGATTTTATGAGAAAAAAAAAATGTAATGGAAAAACACAAAATTTAATTATTTAAAAATGGTTTATTTTTGCTAAACTCTAAAAACTCTTTGGAAGAAACAACGGAAAACTCTCGAGACACAAGAAAGTTCCACAATAATGGAACACGAACAGCAAAGAACATCTCCCGGTGGCCGAAAAACTGGAAACTTCTTAGCAAAATGAAAGATATAAAGCAAGCAAACAAACAAACAAACAAAAACACTACAATGTACAATACTATGGCAGAGAGACAGGAAGGGGCAGGAGAACAAGAGAACATATTATTAAACAAATTTTCAAAAGAACTGACTAGAGAAACCCCCCCAAAAGAAGCAGCAGCTTCTCTGCCCGAGCAGGCAGAGCCTTCACTTAGTCACGTGAAAACACTAGCAAAATGAGTAAACCGTAGTAGAAAGAAGAACACGGTCGGAAGGAACAGCACAAATACAAAATTAGGACAAACGTGTGTGGGCTGCCCGACTATTTGCGGCTGCCCCCCGATGGTATTCATATATTTACATTTCTTCCATCTACAAACAGCACTGTCTCTCCTTAGCAAACGATGTTTTAGTCAAAGAAAAATGGAAAAAAAAGAAATGGAGCAATGAGTCACGCAACACAAGATTAAAATCATTATTAAAAACAGAAAGAAAGCAGATTATTTGTAATGTATGTAGGATATAGTTAAGGAATTAGCATTTTTAATAAAACAACACAGCCAACACACGAACGTACAAACCAGAAACATTTAACATACACACACGCGCGCGTGCATACACATTGTCGATGTAAGAGAAGGAGTACGTCGGATGAGTTAATAGAACAGCTGGCCCAACACAGTGGCCATTTCATTCTACCGGTTTATGAAGTGATCCTAATTGTAAAAGCGAGATGTTAATAGGACCAGTGCACAATTTATACGACAGGGATTTGAATCACAACAACACAGTAACTACTACTGCTACGGCCACTAGTACTACTACTAATACACCTACCTGCTACTGCAAAGCCAGATAAGTAAGTGTACTCTGTTTTCGTCGATTGATGTTAGCAACTCTATAGCTAGTGAATTTGGCATTTTGTGACTGGGGCCGCAAGACGAGATTGAATCAGCAGCACTACTGTGAAACGTGCGTTGTACATATTTACTAAGACTACTAAGGAGTTTAACTTATCGTATAATCCAAGGGAAGCGAAACCACAGTGTGTTGAGTAATGATGCAAAGAGAGTGCATAACTAAAGCAAAACAATACAAAACAAACACACACGTATATATATGCATAGAAAAACCTCAGACAAAAACAAACACACCATGGCGAAGATGATGGTCATCCATCCCTCCCCCATCCAAACGCACAGTAGGAGAATGAGGTGTGTGTATGAATTTAAATATATTCCGTATACCAGACCTGCGGGTGTCACAAATTATTGCAATCGGAAAGAATGATCTACAAGATCTGTTACACATTTAGGTAATAATTGTCAAATTTTTTAAAAATACTGTCTTTGAAAATATCATCAAAACAAGAAAACGACAAAAAAACAACAACATATCTCTATGCTCAACGGAAAACAAATGAAACAGGACGAAAGGAAGGGAATAAACTCAGAAAAGAAAAGAAAACCAAACAAAAAAGAGGTGAAAATGTGCACAACTGAAAAGCTCCAAACGGGGAATGGAAAAGGAGTTATGCAGAATGCATAACTTTAGGCGTGTACAGTGAAGCGTTTGCTGTTCGAGCAACGGCGGGTGATGGAAGGTGAAGAACCAAAAATGAAAAAAAAAAAGAAAATGTGGAAAGGAGAGTACTAGTTCACAGTATTAAGAGACTTGTGTCAAAATGTGTTTTATAACTCTAAATGTACGAATTATTAACTATTCAAAAGAGAAGGTGAAGATGACATTGTATAGCGACTGGGTGTGAGATATCGGAGTAAAGCCTCAGAGTAAAAACACTTGTAAAATGTTCGAATTTATTAACTTGAAACCACGTAGCACAAGGTATAAATGAAGCAGAGAGACAATTAAAAAAGAGAGAAAGAAAGAGAGAGATTATAGAGAGAGAGAAGAGAGAGAAATATATCAGACAGCTCAAATGGTAAAACACAGGGCAGGAAGATGCTCTAAGTGTATGTTCACAACCGATAGGAAACAAGAAGGGTATCAAAAATAGAAGAAATTACACACGCAAAAAAAAACACTCAAAAATAAATGCATAACAAATTAATAGCGTCAAAACTTTTACCACAAAAGTGATTCTGCGGCAAGCAAATACTCAGTTCAAACGCAATCTTTAAACCTCACTAAACAAGAGGCGCAGTCTTTGTTGAAATGATTCAGTAAGAACACTAAAGAGGATAATTTATAAATTATTTGTTTCAAAAAAAAAAGCTGCGTGGTTTTGTTTGCCTCCTATTTAGGACAGCAATGTGAAGTTGTGAAATGAATAGTGAACATTTGGTTTTATTGAAACTTGTAATTGATCTGTGTTTTTGTTGCACAGAAAAGAATTAAAAAACAAACATTTTTAATTATTATTTTCCACCTCTTTCTTTATTGTTTCAAAAATGCTTTTTAACAACAAAATCAGAAACAGTCAAAATTTTACAATATTGTCAACCTAATTCAATGAAGTTTCAAGATTTACTACAGAATTTAAAACATGCTTTGATAGTTTTTGCAATCATTATACTTTAACATACAAAAACACACAAAAATGATCAAAAGTTCAACAATTTCATTTCATGGCTTTGCATTTTCTGCATCCCCTAAATAGTGCATTGAAAATTTAAAAATTAAGTAAACATTTCATTACATATCGACATTTCTTGTAATTTGTTTTTGTTTGAAAAACTGAAAGCCATTGTTCCTTATTAGAAAGCGCTCGATTTTTGGGGTGCGTGCGTGTAGTCACAAAGCAAAAAACGACCATCAGCACACACACACCGGCACCAGACTGTCAACTTTTACATTCCCTTCTGTCTGTCCGTGTGTGTCTGTGTGTGCGTGTGCACAGAAAATGCATTTATCGCCCCAGAAGAGCAAAAGTCAAGCTAAGGTAATGCGTCTAGTCAAGAGTGCGTTTCTTCCAAATTTCCAATACAGACGGTTAGGAGGATGTGTCGTGGGTAGAATAATTTAAACAAAAGAGCAACAACAAAAAAAATGCCGCTCAAAGGTATGATTTTATGTTTTTCTTCTCTTTTTTCATTCATCCATCCCAGTGGTGCGATGACAAATCAAGAAGCAATCAAAATCAGGGAATATATAGTGTGTGTTCGCTCTTGTACGGAAGGGTTGACAGTTAGCACTTTGGTTGTTTTGCTTAGTTGTGTCGTGTAGTGGCACAAATAAATAGACAAGTTCCAGTGAACCATACAAATAGTCAATATACATACACATAATAATACATAACAACACTCCCGGAACACACATCACTAGTCACATCAAGAAGCGCAAATTTAACTACATTTTAAAACCATAAACTTAATAAAACCGATCAGCGCAGGATAAGGAGATCGAAGGCATCGACAAGCAGCTAGTATGGCATCTCAAGTATACGCCCAAATATAACTAACCGTGTGTGTATGTGTGTGTGTGGGATGAAGCCTCATTAGGACAAATACAAATAAGGGAAAATAGTAAACATCAATTCACATATATCACAGTGCTCTGGTAAAACATTCACAAAGAATCAAAGACACATAGAAGCGAATATATGATACGATCCCGCTGGTGGACATATCCTTCCTATCAAATCTTACAGTATGGCAGCTAATCTGGCAAACAGACACAAACATTATCTGGTTGGGTTTGCCGCTTCCGAGCGCATTTGTTGCACTGGTGTACATACTTGGACGCGCGTCGTTCCATTGCAATTATCCGTAAAAATAAAATTCAAATAAAAACTACACAAAAAGTACAATTCGGACGCGCGCCGATCTGGTCGCTCAGGGATAGCAAACAAAAACAAATGGTCAACTGTTCAAAGTGTTTTAAAAAATGGCGTCGAAAGCAAAAGAAACCAACAAAATTAAACCTCCCGGCCAGTTGTGTTGGAAAAGTATGCTTAAACGGTGAGGGTTTTGAGTTTTTGCAAGCAACGTTTTAGCTCGATCAATCATAGCATCGCTCAGCAAATGGTAGGGAAGTAAACAAAAAAACAAACAGTTCAAATGCAACCAAGCTGCCTTTTAACAGAGTACAACCAAGAGCAAAACACGAAAGAGGAAAACAGAGAGAGAGAGAGAGATGAAGATGACGATGCTGATGGTGGTGGTGAGTGCGTTGTGAAACTGAAAACAAAATGCAATATTGGATCATTTTCAAGATTTACGAACAATACAACAATGGCAGAAGAGAGAATGAATTCAAAGGACAGGAACCAATGGAACCAAGCACAGAGCAACAGTAATAGCAAACATAAATAGCAAAACCCAACAAAATCTTAATGAAAAACAAGAACGAAATACCTCAATGAGCTCTAAGCAGTACTACTAATGCTAATTAAACTACAGTCATGAAAACCGAACGATGGATACAGAATAGAAGAAAAAGAAAGTATAAGAATGGCACAATAATACTATTCTCTCGGAACAAACAGTAAAGGTAAAGAGGTTCAAATGCAATATGCAAGGTAACGTTTTGTTGTTTGCAAAAGAAAGCAAAAGCTAATGCAACCATACAATCCCCTTTCCATTGATGGGCGCAATTTATGAGAAAGATGAATTGAAAAAAAACAATACATAAGTAACATAATCATTACTCACACACACACACATACATCCATACAAAAACAAAATGTAAATGAGCTGAGATTGTACAAGAAGGTATGAGAAGTAGTAGCAGCAGCAGCACACGGAATACAGAGTTCTCTCTTTGTGTGCCAAGGAAAAATATATTCTGTCAATATATTTATATCTAGCACGCGCGAGAAGTCGCGCGGTATATGTGAAAATATACGAGATCGAGTTTAAAAAAAAGGCAACCTTACTAATTAAAGCCCACATGCCCGCGGTACACGGGCAGAAGAATACTTACGTTTAGGGTACTTCTCTAGCTAGGGATTGGTGATGAGCAATAAGCAAGTGGAGGAACCAGCAAGCGAGGCACTGATAAGATGGGCGGTGGTGAAGAAGATGGAGCAAAAAGGTACGATCTTCATTCTCTCTATTAACGAAGCAAACAAAACACTACCCCCTACCCCTGTACACTGTACACACGTGCAACGGTACCGTGGGATGAATGGAAAGTGCTTGTGGAAAGCATTTTCCCTCCTTTCTTCGTTGATCATATCCGTAGATGTGTTTTCTGCATCAAATTTAGTATGTAAGGTTCAAAGTGCGGTAATGAGAGGGAAAACACACACACACATACAAACGCGAAAGCGAAGACAGTGGACAGTGAATTGAAAATAATAGCATCATCATTTACATCACAACTGTACGGGGGGAATGCGTTGATCCCGGGTACACACGAGGAGTTAGTTGAACTACTTCCGGGTGGAAACTGGGCAAGAGAGAAGGGCCAACAACGCCTTTCCGAATACTATGAGCCGCTCTGTCTGGAGCAGAGTATACACTACTATACAAAGGCACCTTTCAAACTCGCCAGCACTTGCGAGGTTCCGCCAGCGAAGAGGAATTAAGGCAATATAAAAAAAGAAAATAACACGAAAGAAGGCATCAAAACACGATAAACAAACAGACAAACAAAGGAAGGAAGAAAAAGGAGAGAAAAAAAACAATGAATTTGAGTCAAAGACATCTTTTGTTGTCCTTTGCTTCGGTAATGATATTCATACATTTTCACGATTAACTATAATAAACTCAAAACTAAGAAAATGTACAACGTCTAAGAAAGTGTGTGTTTTTTTATTGCTGTTTTTGTTCCAGTTGCATGTATCCGAAACTAAGATTTAAGCTTCCTTTTTACGGCTTTGCTATTTACGACGCTATTCATTCAGGGGTCAGGATCAGTTACAGGGTAGAAATGGGTTAAATATTGCTTAATCCAGAACTGGCACGATTGCATCATTTGCTGTATTTCTGAAGGTCAATAAATCAGGTTTGTGGATCAGTTCCACGATCGTTATGGGATCAGAAACAGTTCCAGGTCGTCTAGCATTGGTTCGGGTTCAGTTCTAGCAACGGTAAATGATCAGAATGAGTTCAGGGTTGGGAGTTCAGGACATCAGCCCGTGGCCGGTATGAGTTGTGAACCAGTTACAACACCTGTATTGGTTCGGGAATGTTTCCCAGAATAGGTATGTGGGCAGGATCAGTTTAGCCTCGGTATTGGTTCTGGATCTTTTCCAGGATCTGTATGAGTTTCGGATTAGTTTCAAGAGCAAAGTTGATTAAAGATCGGAATTGCAGTATGTTTCGGGTATGAGTTCAGGTCCAGAACCAAAGCAGGTATCAAATAAGATCCTGGTATGGCAACAGGATCAATTAAGGGGTCAATATAAGCTTTGGCTTTAATTCCTCAACCAGAACGCGTTTGGGAGCAATATTTTTTGACTATCACTGTGCCATTTTAAGTAGAACATAGAAGCCTTCAAAGATGCCAGCGTCATTGACACGTTAAACAGTAGCTTACAGCACACTACATTTCCAATGCTGTTGCTTGAATACTGGTAGGTTTTGTTGCTTGCTCCTCTCATTTAATGTTTGCACTTGTTTCTCCATGCTACACGTATTTCGTATTTCACACTTCCTACGTAGGAAGTAGGTTTGGCATCGCTTTCTCACCATTCGTCCACATCGTAGACAATGGAAGAAAGCAATCTCAACCCCAAACCAGAGGATGCTTACCATTACTCCACCAGCGTACAGATACCAAATGATTGACAGATCCGCTACATTGAACGATCGTACACCAAACATCTCCCGCTTGTAGGAAGATGTATGAATACTTTTGTTACGATAATGCTGATCGAACAGACCCGACTCACGGAACGCACCAATGTAGAACGGGAACAGTTCGCGTATTATGGATTTGTTAAGAAAGTAGTATATCAGATAGTATTTAAATAGTACGGTATCAGCAACGCGTAGGTTTCGCTTGTACGCCTGCCCCGCCGCAGGATTGATGTCGCGCATGTTCTCCATCAACAACGTGGTTATTTGCTTATCGTCTCGACTAGCGAACAAAAAGCACATATTATCCCGTTCATCGTCATATTCACCATCGGTGTGAAAGTCAAAATAAGCGGCCCAGCTGGACCCGGATGGGAAAATACAATTATTTCGGATCTCGTCCATCGTGTTAATCTCAGGCGAATAGCGCGTGTACGTGAGGTACGAGATGATCAACGACTGGTACGAGTACACAATCACAATTGCAAGCAGACAGTAGTTGGTGATGATTTGGTTTTCGAACCAACCGCCGTACTTTCGGGTCGGTCCACCCAGAATGCACATGATCATCTCGAGAGCGTTCTCAACGATGTTCCACCGGCTCAGCACCTTGCCGAATAGGGAGAGCACCATTGCTAGCAAAAAGATCAGAACAAACAGCGTGATCCAGGTGTAGTAGTCGAACGGATCGATCAGCACCGTGATGATCGGTTTTGGTTTGCTGCGTGGTACCATAACGCTCAGGAAGGTACTGCCGAGGGCAACAGTCTTGTCGGTGGTGGGAAATGGCACTCCCATGTTTACTACCCCATAGTCGACACTGGCGTCATAAAGCGAAGATATTTCGTAGGACGCGTTACGCTGCTGGCATATTGTTTCCGCTAGGTAGCGTTCAAAAGTCGCCACTTCTTCGTTGCCCTCCGGCAGAGCTATGTGGAGCTTTCGACCGTGAAGATCTTTCAGATCATCCGTGACCTGTATGTTAGCTGGATCGAGTTGGATCGTACGATTGGTGAAGAAGTTCTTGTGCTGTATCTGGATCGTGGTACGGTTGTACACGATGAAGTATGCCTTGTCCAGTATACAGGACATGCCACTGTTGATTTGATCCATAAACACATTGCCTTCCTCCAGATTCGGGTGAAATATGAAATACCGGCTGCCGTAATACAGCGGCCTTGCTGGCTAGTGGGGTAATGGAAATGGTGCATTAGTTGATGGAGTTGAAAGCGGACCGATTAGACGTAACGCACCCTCATACGCTCATATCCGCTAACCATAATTACGGCACAGCGATTATTTTCGTACGTCCAGTAGGTCAAACCACTGGGCTCAGTCGAAATAATCCACGGTGGTCCATTTAGCTGCAAGATCCCGGTTAAGATGTCCTCCGACAGTTGATCAGAGTTGTAGTTAAGGATGTAGAACTTTTTGTACCTCCACGGTGGACACCACTGTGATTGAAGCTCCACAAACGCTTTCAAGATGAAGCTTATATTAGATTCGAGAGGGTTAAGCAAAGGAAAGGTATCAAATGCATTTCCATCAGGTGCCAGGATGGCGAGGTAAGTGAAAACAGCCACTACAATTGCTTGAGACATGACCATAGGACAACTTTGTTGGCGTTACTGTCGGCACTAGCCTGACTTAAACAAAGCACGGGACCGAACTATGTTGGAGAAAATATTTCATTTAGGCTAAAGTAAAATTATACCAAGTGCAGTCCATTACGATAGTCCTGCAACATTTATGATAGCTGTTCAAATTTTCATAGATTTAACTTCATTAAAAAGGATATCATAATCTGAATTTATTTCATTCATAAGCAATCCAAACCACTCGAATTTGAAATAATGTAGCATCATTCATTGTAGTTCGGCTGAGAATGTATCGCTCTTGTTTTTCTATTCTTTTGCAGGAATTATTCAGCACATACTGTACACATACATACATTGGTAGACATTCCTTTTAAAAAATCAAATAATTTTTGCTTGTTTTTTCGTGTATCGATTTTTACACACTTCACATTTTAAATATAAATCATTTGATAATGATGAACGTGAACAATTCGTGTTAAGATTTATCCAATAAGTTGATTACTTAGTTAAGGTGTATACAGGGGTATCCAAGAGTTCCCATAGCTGTGGGACACTTTATTGACTCTTTCTTGAGTGAAATGAACTTAATGTAATAGGAATTGCACTCTATAGCACCCGTGTTGAACAAATCGAATAGGAATTTTCAATGAGCCTGTCCAAATAGCATGCCATGGAGTTCAATTTCCATCATATCCAGTTCACTTCTTATAAGAAAGAGTCAAGGAAGTGTCCCACAACTATGAGAACTCCTGGAAAATCCTGTTATTTGTGAGATATGACAATTATAATTACAAGTGTCGTTTGGGATAGTTTAGAACCTTGCGACATTGAAAACTATGATGGATCTTTGTTGAACTTGGGTTGAATTAAACATCAAATATGAAAAAAAGACTAATTAAACTCAAGTTTTCTTCAAACGAGATTTTGAGCTTAATCATGATCTGATCTTGTTTAAAGCTGTAGCATTTTTTAAAGTTGGGTTTATTTGAAATAAATCTTGTCTAAAGTATAATGTATAATGTATGAAATATGATCATGGTCGAGGTTTGAGTTTATAATTTTGCTAAAAATGTCAAAACAGTCAAAGAAAAACGCATGTTTCCCGTAATTGGTTTAAGTCATATTAAAGCTTTTTAGTTTCTTTTTCATGAACTTTGATTGTCCATGGCACTTTTGAAAGAATGTTATCCATCGCTTTCTCACCATTCGTCCACATCGTAGACAATGGAAGAAAGCAATCTCAACCCCAAACCAGAGAATGCTTACCATTACTCCACCAGCGTACAGATACCAAATGATTGACAGATCCGACACGTTAAACGATCGTACACCAAACATCTCCCGCTTGTAGGAAGATGTATGGATACTTTTGTTACGATAATGCTGATCAAACAGACCCGACTCACGGAACGCAGCGATGTAGAATGGGAACAGCTCGCGTATTATGGATTTGTTGAAAAAGTAGTATATCAGATAGTATTTGAATAGTATGGTATCAGCAACGCGTAGGTTTCGCTTGTACGCCTGCTCAGCCGCAGGATCGATGTCGCGCGTATTCTCCACCAACAACGTGGTGATGTGTGGATCATCACGGCTGAGCAACACAAAGCACATATTATCCCGTTCATCATCATATTCGCCATATACATCAAAATCATAGTGATGGGCCCATTCGGATCCGAATGGGAAAATACAACTACTGCGTATCTCGTCCTCTGTGTTGATTTCGGGCGAGTAGCGCGTGTACGTGAGGTACGAGATGATCAACGACTGATACGACGAGACAATTACAATTGCAAGCAGACAGTAGTTGGTGATGATTTGGTTTTCGAACCAACCGCCATACTGTCGGGTCGGTCCACCCAGTATGCACATGATCATCTCGAGCGCGTTCTCAATGATGTTCCACTGGCTCAGCACCTTGCCGAATAGGGATAGCACCAATGCTAGCAAAAAGATCAGAACAAACAGCGTGATCCAGATGTAGTAGTCGAACGGATCGATCAGCACCGCGATGATCGGTTTTGGCTTGCTGTGTGGTACCATAACGCTCACGAAGGTACTGCCGAGGGCAACAGTCTTGTCGGTACCAAGCAATGGTATCCCTATGTGTACGACCCCATAGTCGAGGAGGGTGCTGTTAATCGATTGTAGCTCATATGTTGCATTACGCTGCTGGCATATCGTTTCCGCTAGGTAGAGGTCAAAGGTCACCACGTCTTCATTGCCCTCAGGCAGGGATATGTGGAGCTTTCGACCGTGAAGATCTTTCAGATCATCCGGTACGCGTATGTTAGCTGGATCGAGCTGTATTGTACGATTGGTGAAAAAGTTCTTGTGCTGTATCTGGATCGTGGTGTAGTCATACAACAGGTAGTACGCCCTGTCCAGTATGCACGATATGCCACTGTGAAGCTGCTCCAGGAACACGTTACCCTCCTCCAGATTGGGATGAAATATTAAATACCGGCTACCCAGATACACTGGCTTAAGTACTGGCTGTGAATTAGTACGTGTTTAAGTTAAGCAAACAGACAATATTGCAGGTCTAGGTAATGTTACGTACAGTTATTCTTTCATACCCACTAAACATAATCACCGCACAGCGGTTATGCTCGTATGTCCAGTAGTGGAATGCGCTCGCTTCGTTGAAAATAAGCCTTGGGGGCTCATTTAGCTTCAGGATAGCGGTGAAGATGTCCTCGGCCAGTGGATGAGAGTTGTAGTTGAGGAAGTAGAACTTTTTATACTTCCACGGTGGACACCACTGTGATTGTAGCTCCACAAACGCTTTCATGATGAAGCTTATATTGGATTCGAGAGGGGTAACCAAAGGAAAAGCATCAAATGCATTTCCATCAGGTACCAGGATGGCGAAGTAAGTGAAAACAGTCACTAAAATTGACTGAGACATGGCGAATGAACAATGTTTCTGGCTCAACTGTTAGTAGTAGTAGCCTAACCATACAAAGCACATGCATGGTCCTTGCAGATACCATACACATTCGTGGTCGATAAATCGTACATAGTGGTGAATTTAATCAATAATTCAAATAGATATTGCGATACAAATATTACTAAAAGCACATAAATTGCTTAAAAGCACAGCCCAAAGCAATCGAAAGCACAGCCGTGAGATGCTTTCAACTACGTGTTAGCAATGTTACATCACCCAGTAAGCGACACATTTAATGCATCAACCGGCAATGGAAATTGAGCAACCTTCATCGCATTATTTTTGTCCCTATCCGTGTGCTTATCATTCCAGGTGCGCTATGAGTTCTATTGCAAAACCCAATACTGATATCGTATTTCGACCGTAACCTGTACCCTATTGCTGTATATTGCATACTTTTAGGCTTTCAGGGGAGAATACTTTTAAAACATTACATTGCATACTGCAAGGCGCGCAAAGGCATTCCCAAAGTAAGTTGATTTATGGTGGGCTAATCCAGTGCAATTTGACATTTCCGTAGTCACGGCTCCGGAGTCGGTTCCGCAGCCACGGCTCCCGAGCCGGCTTCTCACTGCAGTACACTGTCTATCGTTGCCATCGAAAAAGGCTCCGGAGCCGTTGGTGCGGAGCCTGCTCCATAATCGTTGAGCAAAGCCGTCAGTTAGCGGTATTATTACGATTACGATCCATAGATTGTAATAAATGCTCCATAATTGAATCTTGATCTTGAACGTCGCGCGCCAAGGTGTGTTTATTAAGGAGGTGAATTGTTAGCGCGTTTTCCGGGCGCCATCATTGAGTATTGTTATGTCAAATCCCATACAATTTTCTATACCCCCCTCCAGCCCTCCCCGATTTTAATACCGGAGCCCCCAGTATTGTTATGTCAAGTCGTGAAATGTCAATTTGCTCTGAAGCACTTCACCTCCTAATATCCATACACCTTGGTCGCGCGCGACAAAAAATAGCCCCAAACTTTCACTTCCAAATTTCACTCCGCGTAGATCAAAGTAGCTCATTTGACTCAGTCAACCAACTTGTTTTATATTTGAAAACACAAAAAAATAAGTTACAATGTGTTCAAATCTATTTTTTCCGTTTGGCATTAATCTGGCTCGTAAACAAACTTGATAATTCTATTATTTCCGATGAAGCAAAAATGTCGCGCGAGACGAGTAGCTCTGTTTGCAAAATTGGGCTACTGTTTGTCGCGCGAGACGTTTTCGCTCTATGTTTATTTGAACGATAACAAAAACGAATTCAAAGTAAAGGGTTCGACACCCTTGCTATAAAGTCGACGAAACTGACTGCACGTGAAGCTGTATATTATTTCTAAGTTACATATGAATCCAAGGCAAATGTTCAATATCTATATTTCAATCGAGCAATTAAAGGCTAAATTGTTCTGATTGATTATAATTTTTACGTTAATTCAGCTACATTCCGCTAAACAGCTGCATCATACACTGAAGCTAGTTTGAAACTTTCGACCCATTACCTTAAACACAATGACATTTCCACATTTGTTTACCAACACATGGATGTCATCACAAGCTGGGTTTGTTTACCTCCGCATAGCAGCGGTTTTCGGTTTCGGTCAGTTCATACATCCGCATCCGTTTTATTGCACGTAATTCCCCGAGCGCTGCCTTCGTCGTTATCCCTCCGCCCGTTCGACAGCTCAGCACAAGATGAGCACTGTTCCGAACACGACGGAAGGCAATAGGTGCATCATTTGCTTGCAGTGTGCAACGACAATGGTGCCGCTGGACACGAAAGTCGACATCGCCGGTGTTCCGATTAGCTGTGAAACCATGTACTGCAACTTTACTGGACTGCAGGTGAGCATTGCAAGGTGTGTGTGTGTATCAAGCATGGACGCTTCCTTCAAACTCTTGGAACTCTTTCAGTACGATCCAACCACACTTACGGAGGAGCATTTGGCCCTGAAGCTCTGTTTGGCGTGCCTGTCTCAGCTCAACTCGTGCTACCTCTTTCAAAAGCAAGCGATCGACAATTTTTACGAATGCTTCGTACGATCGTACGAGAAGCTTACGATCGAGGTGCAAACATCCTCTTACGCTGTGATCGAGCAATCGAACAAGCTGGCCGAAATTTGTCCCGACTTTGAGGACGAAGATGTTGGGCCAAGCGGGGACGAGAAGGAGGAATATGACGATAATGCTACAGCAAACCATCCCACGCCTTCACCGACTAAACTGGAAGCTGAGATGGAGAAGGTGGAGGAAGAACATTTTGAACCCATTGCCGAACAGAGGCACGCGTCAGAAGAATCGCAACGCGAACAAACTGTACCGAAGACTGAACCCCAGCAAGAGCAACCAAGCATCATCTGCAAGGAATGCGCCAGCCTGACCGAACAGCCCATTTCCTTCCGCAAACACTTTGTGCGCGCTCACTGCACGGTGGGGGCGCACGGGCAGCATCAGTGTACGCTGTGCGGTCGGTGCTTCCAAACCAGGGGCTCCTTCCATCGGCACATACGCGTGCACACGGGCACGAAGCAGTACGCGTGCCAGTACTGTGCCAAATCGTTCCACTATCTGCACCATCTGCAGGTGCACGAGCGTACGCACACGAACGAACGGCCGTTCGCGTGCGGCCAATGCGCGAAAACGTTCACCACCAACGATCGGCTGCAGGTGCACGGGCGGACGCACCAGCTAGCGCTGCCGTACGAGTGTGAGCACTGTCGCAAGCGGTTCAAAACTCGCCCCTACCTTCACCGGCACAAGCAGATCAAGCACGACCGGCCGGCGGAAGCGTTCCGACTCTGCCGGTGTGAGCAGTGCGGCCTGCCGTTTGCATCACAGTCCGGCCTTACCTATCACATGCAGTCGGCGCATCCGACGCGTCCAAACGAGGGGACAGGTGTGGCGGCATCGCTGACCTGTGATGGACGCGCCGGACGGCACGGAGAACCCAGCCAACACCGGTGTGATGTGTGCGGGGCACAGTTTAAGCAAAAAATTACCCTAACCCGTCACAGGCTCCGGTAAGTGGTAGCGGCGAGAGGAGCGGGATACTTGTGAGCGATACATCTCTCTTTCCACGTTTTACCCATTCCCACCCACCCCTACAGGCACGATGGAATACGACCGTTTCGGTGCGACATTTGCGGCAGTGCCTTCACGCAGAAGGGCACGCTGAAGACGCACATGCGCACGCACACGGACGAAAGGCCGTTCGAGTGTGCGGCGTGCGGCGAACGCTTCCGGTCTGCAGCAGCGCGCCGAACGCACCAGCTGCGACATCGTTGCCCCGGGCAACAGGCCGACGAACGATCACAAGAGCAGTGACGAGCAAGGGAGGAGGAGAAGAAATAAACCAATGCAGTAAATCAAAGTTCGGATGAGAGCTGCACATGAACGGAACTTTTCCACGGCGTGTTTTTTGCATGTGTACGTCTATTTTCGGTAATCTTGTGTGTGTGTGTGTTTTTTTTTTTATTAAATTTATCTATTACTTATGGATTACTGTAACGCTATTGTGGCCTTCGCTTAGAAGTAATAGTAGTAGTAGTAGTAGTAGTAGTGGTAGTATTTCTTTTCTTTTTCTCATTTGCGCTAACTTATAGTAATCCTTTTCCCGTTGTCCTTAATGCGCGGGAGGGAAAGGAATATTTGTTTCGCTGATCTTCTAGATGTTTGTAAAGCCTCTCCCCCCTTCTTAAAAAGAAAACATTATTTCGGAAGCCAGTTTTATATGTTTTTTTCCTCTCCCTCGCAGTCAGTAGTAGTAATATTAGTAGTAGTATTTATCGCTAGGACATTCGCGCTTTCTATATTGACCTCGTGCTCGTGCTTTACTCGATCTCGATTTCAATGGGGAAGGGGAGGGGGGGGGGGTATACGCTTTTAATCAATTAGCACCAGTAGCGTTGTCCAAGGGTAGTAAACCCTTAAACAAAAAGTAAAGCTTAGCAGAACAAACGAAACTTTACTTTTTTCCAATTGGAAAGCACGTGTGACTGCTGCTGCTGTTCGTTTCAAACGCTTGCGATCGTGTTTGCGATGCTTATTTGCAACATCGTGTTCGGGCTTTCATCTCTATCTCTGCATTACTGCCGAGGAAAATGGGGATGATGGTAAAGGTTGCTTTATCTTGCAGTCTGCTTCACCCAGCTCCCGCTTTGAGCTCTACATAGCCATCTAAATGTTGCACTTGTTTTTGTATTGTTTTTTCTTCTAGTTAATTTATTTCCATTTTGTCAATGTCTCGTTTACCTAAGGCAGTGATATTTGCTCCTATCCAGTACTCTATGTTTTTAACTACTATGGTTTTAGTTGCTTCATAGCAGCGCTGGTAGTAGCGACTGTGTTGCTGTTACTGGTGCGCGGCTACTACAACTTTTAAAGTAAAGTTTAGCGACAAACGCACACATCACACACACACACACACATCATGAATGTAACGCGCGCGCGTGTGCGTGTGTGTGTGTGTGTATGGTTAGGCTCTAATGAATTATGAACAATTTCTCCCTTTTCAGCTTTTAATGATCTCTTCTCTCTCGCGCACTAAAGTTGCTTACACTTAACCCTTATCATCCTTCCAAAACGATCGCTTTTCATGCACACCACACTGCTAAGGAACACACACACACACACACTGTCACACAGTAGACAACATTGCGGGGCGCGAAGGGATGGGTACACACACCGTTGTTCGTCCTGTTTCGCTCAACCGTTTTGGAGGAAGCGGGAAGAGCAGAACGTGTTACTAAATTGCAGTAGGGTTATAGCACCCCCCCCCCCCCCCCCCCCCCCAAATTCTTTTGCCCCTTTATCTGGGCATTTCGTCAGGAATCTCTCTCTCCCTCTACCGTGCAATGACCGCTTCTAACCGTGTTAGCGAAGAGAGTTGGTGCAAGGGTGCGTATTTCATAGCATCCTTGCGTATATATCCTCTTCCGCCAAGAGCACACAGCATTTGCGCGCCAATTTCTACATGCCTATATGCTGCCTATAGGCCAGGTCCATACACGTACACACACACACACACACACACACACACACACACACATTTTCTAACCACTATTATTAACTTCATGCTATCACAGCCCGTTGCTTTCTAATCTTGCGTCATTGAGCGCGCACGTTGCGTCACTTGCTGCGCGCGCACCAGCTTATCGTCTATAAAAGCAGCTTCTATATTAACATGCTTCTTTCTCCCCCCCCCTCTCTCTCTCTCTCTCTCTCTCTCTCTCTCTTTCTCTCTCTTTTTAGCGTGTTTGCTTCTCACGGCAGCAGCACTACTTGGGAGCTGTGTCCTTTAATAATAATACCTCCGCGCTTGTACACCACACACCACACCGGTACAAGGTTTACTACGGTGGTCACGGATAAACACGGGGGAAACAAAACAGGCGCATTTGAAAGTGATAGGAAACAAGGTTCACAAATTATTTGGGGGGAGCGTTGCTGCGTGTGTGTGTGTGTGTGTAGAGTCGCGCAAAGGTAATAATAATAAGTAATAATGCTACTCGAACGCGCGTTCCCCGTGCGCGTGTATGCTAGTAGCAGGAAGAGAACAAAGGATTCTCGCTGGCAAACGCTGGCGAGAAGCAGCAGCGAGGCCTCTTTTTTGTTGTTTTTTTACGAATTAAAGTAGCTAAGTTCAAAACTTACTTATCCTCCTCTCTAAATGGGTGCTCAAACTTCGGTTAAATTATGCTTTCTCTCTCTATCTCTCTCTCTCTTACTCTCTGTGTTATACGACACTAAAATAGCGCGCAAATAGTGTTAATTTCTTCTTCGTTCGCTCAAGGAATCGCGCGCAGGTACGATCAAAATCGCTTCCATTCTTCGTGACGAGATGGTTGGCTGGGGTTGGCTGGTGAACATTATACTATGGAGCTGTTTGTTGGTGAACATTTCGTGTTACCACTCGTTCGTTCACTGATACACGGGAGATGTGGAGCTCTGTTGAACATGATAAGAAAGGCAACTAAAAGTGCAACTAGAGCACCACCCCACACTACCTTTCCTGCTCCTGCTAGAGAGTTAATATTCAGGTGGGTCTCTGTCTGTCTGTCTGTCTGCCTGTGTGTGTAAAGTTGTGTCTCTCTGTATTGAGATCTATTATAATCTATTGTTTCCTGGTTCGATTGCTATTAAACTGAGATCATTTTCACGGCATTGGTTATGGCAATAGTTGGCACGACGGTGGTGGTGGTGGTGGTAGTAAGTATCATCTATTTCGCACCCCTCAATCACCTCCTTCGCTTTTGCTTCTCTTTGCGGGCGTTCGCGTTGAACTAGAGAGCGGGCTGAGGCATTGTGGGAGGGAGGTTAAGGATTTTTGTTCTTTGTTTTGCTGTCTTGACTGTTGTGTAACATAAAGTATAACTGTTGCGATGGCTGAGGTGGGGGTGTTTGCAGGTGTAGGGAACATTTAAGAAACAATTCTTCTGTACCGGACGGGTCGGTCATCATGCTAGAGGTCGCACAGCCCGATCACCGATCTGGTCGTTCCGTCGACGTAGCGCACATGGGCGTTGCACATCGCGGTTTGGAAGCTTTTTTCCCTCCACTGTGCGGCACTTGAGCCTCCCCCCATCCTTCCGAGGATCTTCACCGGGATCTGCACATGTGGCCTTTTTTGAACATCCCCTCTTTCCCGTTCCTTCGTCCACTCGACTGTTCGATCCGACCGTTGGTGGTGCGGTTCAACCGACGGGACACACACACACACACATACAGAAAATTCAACCTCCGGGCTATTGGAATACGCATAGTAATCGAACATAAATAGGCTTGGTTCCTTATGCTTTTGCTGGCGGATTGTTACGAACGTTACGATGACCCCTTGCTGCTGCTGCTGCTGCTGCTATTCAAACGAAAAAGATTTTTGCTCGTTGCCTTCTTCACTCTATTCACGATTTGCCTTCATCGCGCTTCTTCTCTTCCTCTTTTATCCTCGTCGCGCGCTCTGCATCATTTCCTCACGGCCCCGTGCAATTCCAGCGATTGCACCCGTCACGCCGGAATATACCAACGACGCGGGCGTTTTGACCGGGTATTTCCACCATAACCCATTGTGTACACAGAGAGGGGTGAAGAGGGGGTCTCCAAAGAAGGCGCAGTGTCTGGTGTCCAGGTCCCACACTCACCCTTCCTCACCATTGTTTCGCGCTACTGTGCGCCCGAACTCACCGGGCGCCTTTCACGGGCCGCTTGCTCTCACTGCATCGGGTGAAAGTTGTGCGAATGGTTCATGTAGCTGGGCGTGTTCATGGTGGAAGCCATATCCTGGTAGCTGAACTGCAATGGCGAAAGAAACGGTGCAAATTAAGATCGAGCTTTCCCCCATACAAACCATGCCCCCCTCACTTACTTCGGAAAAGTGTGGTTCCTCCTGGATCGCACCGAGCGGCCCGTTCGAGTCGGACGGTGTCAGCTCCACGCTCTCGCCAGTGAACTCCCGGTCGAAGTAGCGCGTGTCCGTGTCGCTCGTGACCTGCGGCTTGAACGGGGGCGTGATGCGCTTCTGCACCAGATCCGTCCAGTTGATGCTGGCAAAGAACGGGTGCGCCATGATTTCCTTCGCATCGTCCGGGCCGCCCCCGAGCCGCTGCTTCGGATTTTTCACCAGCAGCCCGCTCAGCAGGCTGCGCGCGTTCGGGCTGATGTTGCGCGGGAACTTCACCTCCTCCATCAGGATCAGCGTGAACAGGATGTCGTGGTCGCGGTTGTAGAACGGCAGCCGGCCGCAAATCATCTCGTACATGACGACGCCCGTGCCCCACCAGTCGACCGCGTGGCCGTAATCGTTGTCCTCCAGCACCTCCGGCGCCAGGTACTCGGGCGTACCGCAGAACGTTTTCGTCGTCCGGCCGTACGTGATGTCCTCCTTGCACAGGCCAAAGTCGGCGATCTTGATGTGGCCGTCCTTGTCGAGCAGCAGGTTTTCCAGCTTCAAGTCCCGATAGATGATGCCGTGCGAGTGTAGGTAGCTGGAAGGAGAAATTGTAAACAATCGTATCAGAATTGTTAGCGGGCGCAACAATGTACGGGTGGGGGGGCCCATCTCTTTGCAGGAAGGATGGAAGAAAGCATACGAGACAACGGAAACTCGTGTCTAAAAAACCGGGGCCTTTTGGAATGCGCCAATTGACGTCAATAGTGGGGTTTGCATCGCTCTCTCTCTCTCTCTTTGGCACGGGAAGGACGCCACCAGTCCCCTCACGCTTCTTTGTCCCATCGTCACAGACCACACACACACATTGTCGTCAGACGTCGCCACACAAACAAAACTATTGCGCGGCACAAAACCCATGCGTCGGCGTCTTCTTTTCATGAATGAATCTCGTGTGTACTCTCTTCTGGCGCGCACATTACATGCACACAGAATTGTACACATACACACACACACACACACACGCACACCGCCCACTGACGTAGTTTCAGCGGAAACGACGGTCCATGGTAAGGCATGGACAGTGCCGCACGCGCGGGAACAATAAAGCGACACGTCGGGACGCGTTAAACCAACATGCCGCAACCTCATCACCCCTCAGCCTCAGGTTGTTTTGCGAGCGACGATCGCATCGGGTCGGTCGGAGGTTCGGATCGTGCGGACGGAAATAGTTGAGCCATTGAATCATCCTTCTCCTCCTCCTCCTCCTCCTCTTGCGCTCGGGTGTGTCTCTGCGAGCGCGGATTAACGAACGCGCTCGTATGCACAAGAATGGTGACCACCACTCCCACCACCAGAGAGGAGGACTAGCCGGCGGTGGTTCACTTTCGCAGTTAATTCATCGGTTTGTGGCATTAACCTTGATAATGTCAATTGTGTAACAAATGTTTGTTCAGTTCGGGACAAATCAAACACAATCGTTAAGGGCCGGTTTTTGGCACCGGATTAAAACAAAAATCATCAACCATTTACAGCGTTTTCCAGGAGTTCTCATAGCTGTGGAACACTTTGTTGGTTCCTTCCTACTGGAAATGTACTTAATGTAATGGGAATTGGACTCCATAGCACCCTTGTTTGACAAATCCAATAGGAATTTACAACGAGTCTGCCAAATAGCATGCCATGGAGATTCAATTATCATCATATGAAGTTCACTTCCCATAAGAAAGAAAGTGTCCCACAACAATTTGGGAACCCCTGAAACCCCATTTTCTAAACTCAATTCAATTTCATAAACAGTACGAACGAATCTAAAAGAAAAACAATAAAATTATTATGACGCACGAACCGCCGTCAACATTGCAGCCCGTGCAGCAAAACAATACAAACGCATGACTCAGGAGGGCCCGGGCATCACCCAAGACGATAGTAGTTTGGAGTGGTGGTGGTGGTGGCTGTGTGGCCCCGTTTTGGCTGACTCATTTGTTTTGATGCAAAACATCCAACTCCCATAACCCTTCAACTCTCTCATTCTCCTGTTTTCTCCCTCTCTCTCTCTCTTTCTCCAAACAAACAGGGGAAAAGGAGAGACCTTACAGCAAAACCAAACTGCGTGCAAGAGTGCATGCGACTAACCAAAAGCTAGTTGTCTCTCCCCATTCGACAGATGGTCATCATATTGCAAAGCGAACTGTTTACTTTGCCCTTGAAACTTTGCGCTCTCAACGATAGCAGCAGACGATAAATTTCCGCCAACCATACGCAGGCAACCACAAAACGCAAATACGATCTTGCAACTGCCTCGGCAACATTGTCGATGATGATGAGTATGCGCACCAACCAAAGGGGGGAAAGGATGGATCCTACACACTACGTGCAGCCGCTTCTTAAACGGCTTACGCAGCAGCCCGAACTTTAAACCAACTTTGACACAACACCAGCGGCGTGTGTACGCAATTAAAACCCGAACGTCCTCCCCCCCCCCCCCCCCTCCCGTCACCATTCGCTTAAAACTGCTCTCGAGATCACGTTGTTCTGCTACGCGGGCGTAGACACAACAATCAAATTGTGCTGTGGTCATACATTGTAGTGCTGTTGTGCTCCCGCGCCCGGCGGTTTGCGGCGCCTAGAGCAATATTAACTCCATCGCTCCTCTGTTTTTGTTTCTGTTTCGTACGGCGCACGGGCGGTGTTGTTGCCAATGTTCGTCAAACTTATCCCGGGTTTCCCCGTCTTCCCTGTTTTTTTATCGCGGGAAAATCCCCCTCCCACCAAACGCGATAGTGGTTTGGTGGTTTCGGTGTGCAAGGGGATACGGGGACAAGCAAGAGCAGCCCTTTTTGTTGTTGTTTAGCGCTTGGGCACCCGCAACGATTGTGCAAGCACGTTTGCAATAAGCAGGAGAGAAAAAAAACACACACGTGCACCGTTAGAAAGGTACAAACACAAACAACAAGCCACCCCACGCTCCACAATCCCCCTGCTGTGCGTTGGGGGGTGCTGCTGATAAAACAGAATGAAGAAAAAAACGTGCCACCGATACAACAACACCGGCGCGCCGGACGACTTGGTGACGGGAAGTTGGGCAATGGGCTGTTTTTGTTGTGTTCCCCATCATTCGCCTTATCCGCGAATGAAAGATTGCAAAAATATGCAGTCGCGACACCTATCGTATCCGTCATCGATGTTGATCAAGTTTGTTCGTTCGTTTGTTCGCGTTCTGCAACTCACCACCACATAGTAGTGGGGGAAGGGGCTTTATCAGCGCATTTTTTCTACCAGCTTTGAGTTTGTTGTTCTTGAAATTCCTTCCAGTGCGGGGCATTGCATAACGGCATGCCGGCAGTATCGGAAAACAGCAATAACAACAACGACAGCAAGGCGTCATCTAACACAGCGCAATCACACTGCACTGTGGACATTGTTGTTTGCGACATTATGCTTGTCCGTGGACTGTTGGATAATATTTACTATACTATTCCATAATCAGCGTTTTCCAGGTGCTATCATAGCTGTGGGACACTTTATTGACTCTTTCTTAGGTGTAATGAACGTAATGTAATGAACGTAATGTAAACTCTATAGCACCCTTGTTGGACAAATCTAATAAGAGTCCAATTCCCATCATATCAAGTTCATTTCCCAATAAGAAAGACTCAAAGAAGTGTCCCACAGCTATGAGAACCCCTGGAAAACACTGTAAATCAGAAACTGTAACATGCTCCTCTTAGAGAGTCATTTTCTGCCTGTACATTAAAAGCGCGTCCTTGCACCTTTCGAGGCTTACCCGAGCGCTGAAATAATTTCCGCCGCGTAGAAGCGCGTCCGATCCTCGGGGAATATGCGTTCGCGGCTCAGGTGGAAGAACAGCTCGCCCCCGTTGACGTACTGCATCACGAAGCACAGGCGATCGACCGTTTGGAACGAGTACTTTAGCGACTGCGAAGAATGGAGAAGAGACAGGCGAACAAAAACCATTCCGCGTTAGTGGCTTTTCGTGCAAGGAAGATGTGCGTGTGTGTGTGTGTGTATGCGCAAAACTTACTATCAAAAATGGATGATTGGTCGTCTTGAGCACGCGGCTCTCGGCCATCGTGTGGGCCACCTCGTCCTTCTGTATGATGACGTCCTTTTTCAGTATCTTGATCGCGTACAGCTTCGAGGAGGTTTTCTCCCGGCACAGAATCACCTTGCCGAAGGTGCCTTTGCCGAGCACTTTCAGGAATTCAAAGTTTTCGAGCGTCTAAAATGGGGAAAAAATACGATTCCATTAAAGCATGTCCGGCGGTGGCCTGCTGAAAGTTTCCTCAACCTACCACCTTCCGCTTGCCGCTCACTTTGTCCGTCGCGGTACCGTACACCGGCTTCTCGTTCACCAGCTCGTCCTCCGCGATCGAGCCCATCTCGCAGTCGTCGTCGGCCGCCTGGTTCGGCAGCGTCGCCTGGTACACCTCCTCCTCGTTCAGCTTGTTCGCGACGCTGCGGATCGCCTCCACCCAGTCCTTCCGGTCGTTCTCGTCCTCCACGTGGAACATGCGCTCGATCACGGTCGTCCACTGCAGCCCGCGGATGATGAACGTGAACGGCCGGGGCCGATCGATCGACATGATCTGGCAGTCGCGCACGGTGAACTTGTTCGACGGTTCGGTCGGCACCTGCGGATCCGGCCGTATCTTGTAGCCCTCGAGCGTGCCGTCACTCTTCAGGATGAAGTAGCGCGAGCGCCACGTCTTGATGTGTTCGCCCCGCTTGTACAGCCAGCCCTCCTTCACGATGGTGGAGCAGCCGCCGCTTCCGCTGGACGACGAGCCGGCGACCATCGCACTGTCCGCCGACGATATCGACATCGTGGACGACATGGTCATTGGCGAGGCCAGCGACATGCTGGAGATGAGCGACGAGGTGGACGACTTTATGGATGCGGCGGCGGGCGTGGAGATGGCAATAGCGGGCGCATTCTGTACCGTTTTGGAAGTCATGCTGGTGGCGGGGCAGCGGGATGAGCGTCAACACACCCTTTGTCCTTTTTTGTGTTTTTCTTTCGTAAATTAAGCCGATGTCAGCCGATCCTGGCCGTTACTTTTGCGGGAAATCGTTGAGATGTAATTTTGATTTCCGCTTGCCTTTCCAATCGGATTTTCTTACACCAATCAGATTTTTTTGCCGGTGTCTTCGCACGGTGTTATCTGCAAAAAGAGGATGGAAAGAAAGACAATGAGACACTTGTTAGCACTACACATTCGCGACTCTTTCACGTGCTCCGGGCGTGAGCTCACTCTTCACAATAACGACGGTAACGATCCCAATCAAGAGCACGCTCCAATTGTGTGTGCGTTTCACTATCTCCGTTCGGATGCAAATTCCGTGCGTGTGAGATGGATTCAAATTTCAGCAAAAAACAACAAACGCGCCCCATCAACACACTGTCCAAATGGTCATGCTTATAAAGAAGCGCACACACACACACCGACGGGGTTCGTCGGTACATTGTTGTCGTATCTTTCAATGCCTTTTCTTATCAAAAACAAGTGCGGCCGTTGATAGACGACTGCAACAGAAGGCGACTCTCGCTCCCGCGTCAAACACACACACACTGCCGCACGTCCTATTTCATAACTGGCGCCAAAACCGACCGCCCAACCCCCCCCCCCCCCCCCCCCCATGCTGGTGGTTACCGTTGCACTCAGACACTTGCTCCACATGCCCGGCCACATGGGCATTGGGGTGTGGGACAGTGTTTGACAGAAACAAAGCACAATGTCGTCGGTACATCAGGGGGTGTTGTGGGACTGTGTCCGCTAAACCTTTTCTACAGCTTGCAGGACATGTAAATACTGTGTAAAGGAATTATATTGCATCAGCTGGGCCGCAGTGATGGTAGAAGAATGTGACCAATTTTTCTTCACTTTTTTAAGTCCATCGTTTCTTGTCTCTCAAGTACGCAAGTGCTTTTCAGTCACAAGTTTAAACTACACAATGTTCTAACTTATACACACACACACACAGACGCACCCCCCCCCCCCCCCTGGTCGCGAGTAAGACGCTTAATTCTGTACAAATGACTCATTCGCTCTATTTCAGACTCCATTTTTGCCCAAAACCTGAAACGGTTTGGCAGTTAGAAACCCCAAGCGGGTCGAAATAAAACCACTGCGCAATAGCACAGAGCGGCGTCATTCAGCCCCTTTCCCGCCGCCCTTTCCAACCCTTTGCATCCCCCCCCCCCATTCCCTACATTGCGCACTGGACTGACTGGTGGTTCGTATACATTGTTGCTTCATCATCCCCCAATGAAGCACCCCTCCCCCCACCAAAGATCATGTAGAGGCGTAGAGCATACGTGTGTGTGTGTGCGTTAGGGGTGATCATGATGCTAGGCAGTGGGAGAAGAAAGGGAAGAGGAGGTGTATATGGGGAGGGGTGGCAGTTCAAAAACACCTGTTTTTTAACTATCATTCTCTCTCCGCCGCCGCCTCTGCGCTACAATGTTGCTGCTTGCTGATCGGCACACAGCGGTGCGATAGAGGTAGAGAGAGAGAGAAAGAGAGAGATAGAGCCAAAATTATGGATTAATTTATTTGCAAGCAAAACTGTGATTTTGCTGATTTTCCAAAAATAAGAGGGGTTTAATAGAAAAAAATAACATTAAAGCAAACAAATAAGTCACTAGAGTATGCTTTAATTGATGATTCTTATATTTGGGGGAAGCGGGGCAAAATGGGCATGTGGGGCAAAATTTTTTGACTACAAAGATACTTTCCAATGCTCAAAATGTATTCATTAGAGTGTTCTATGAACACCATGTAGTTTTCATAGCCCTTACATAACAAATAACTAAGAAAAATGCAAAATAAGGTTTAGCAGCGTATTGATGTAATTTTTGCCACTTCGAAAATAAGCTTAAACCAGTGTCACAGGGATGCGTTGAAGTTGTACATGATATATTTTTAAAGATATGATTTTTCTATGTCTGAAGAAAGCAAGGCGATTGAATGCGTATTTTTAATAATATAACAAAAAATACAAAACTGCTTCACTTGGGGCAAAATGGGCAGTTACGCTTGGGGCAAAATGGCCAGATGCTTTTGACATACGGCGCTTGGTGAGGCTATGGTGTTGTATTTGTCGCCTCAAAATGATAACAGACACAGCTTCATAAGATTCGATTTTGTAGATTTAAACGTTTAAAAACTGTTTTAATCTTGACAACATATTTTTGGAAGAATTTTAAGCGCTTTTCTGCCCAGCAAATCAAAAGATAGAACGAAAAATACATTTCACGAAACGTGCGCAAAAGCATAGACCATTACCTAAGCGCAGTTGTTGTGGGCCCAAATTGCCCCAGTGTTTTGACGTTTCACAGTTTGTTTACATATGCCCATTTTGCCCCAGGGCTATGCCCATTTTACCCCGCTTGTCAAAATAGCTTCTCGTTAAACATCAACTTTTATTTTACATTATTTTCATGTTTTTAAGTTGTTTTTATTCTATGTGGCAATTTTAATCCATAGATAAATGGTTGAGGCATACATTAATGAAAGAAAAGTTGTGTTTTGTGGAATATTCAAAGGAATATTCAGCAAACTGCTTAACATGCCCATTTTGCCCCGCTTTCCCCTACTAAAAACTCTCAAAAGGCTTAGCTTTTCGTCAAATTGAAAAAGAAAGTGAATCTAGGTTCCTGCATTTCAGACAATTATTCCACACTTGCACGGTTTACTGCAACTTAGTCATGATGCACAACACAGCACAACATCGAGAAATGACAGTACATCACCGAGACTGATTATATGACATAGACTTTCTTTCCATTCTAGCAATAAGGGGGTGGTCGAACGCAGTTTAAAACGATATTAAATCGTTGGACGCAAATGAACGCAAACAACAACCCCATATACTCCCTCCCTCCCTGCACACCACGAGTACGCGCGTTGTTGGGACAAAAATAAATCTAAAAACAATAAAATTCAAATTAAACCTCGTAAACACAGACCGAGACCCACCAACGGGGTTAGAGAGAGAGAGAGAGAGAGAGAGACCCGGTGAGCAGCGGAGGAATTCTCGGAATCAACCCGAAAAACACAAACACGCCCCCCGTGCCGCGGTGGTGGTTGCTCGTTCCCGCGGTTTTGCGATTTTATCCACTGCTTTTCCGGGAACCATAACATTCCAGACGGCGGCACAGCAGACACACGAGAAGGAACCGAGCAACAACAAAAAAAGCAACACCCTTTTCTGTCCCACGATGATGGTGGTGGTGGGTGATGGTCCCACCGAAAAAGTAGGTCATCGTTTCCTACGCACAAAACCCCTTCCGTCCTCCAGCCACACCTCCCACCACCGTCACGCTGTGTGCTGTGACCCGCGTCTTGTTGTTATGATGCAAGCAGCAATAATAATAATGAAAGCAAAGAAAACAAAAATACAACAGCCGCTTGATTGATTTTTACAGCAGCAGCTGCTGCTTTTCTGGGTGCGAGCAGTTGGGTCTTGCAACAAATAAGGTCAGCAGCAGCAGCAGCACAAGAAATTTTGTATTCAACGCAAACATTTTTATCTTGTTTTTCAAGAACCAATAACATCCGGGTTTGCCATACCCAGAGGCCCCAGGTCAAAAATCCAATAAAGTGATACGTAATGTGTTTACAATCAACTGCGCATTTTCCTTCGAAATGGACAGTGCGACCAGTTCCTGGGAAAGTGTAAACCCCTTCCAAGGGAATCTCATGTGTGATAAGGTCTCACATCCGGCTTCCGGTTGGGACGATCCGGCAATGGGACGACAGAGACAGACACTCCATGCGGCACCGGGGACGGAGAAGCGTGAAATGTAAACAAACCTTGTAACAGCACACACGCAAACAACTACCAAGCACTCTGGTGGTGTGCAGCATGGCGCATGATTGAATTAAGGCGCCACCACCATCCAACACACCATTCCCAAGTCACATGGGGCCACTACACTACACAGCCCAAACACCACAGTAGGACCGGGGTGCGTGTGTGGGGTGGGAAAATTGAGTACCGCTGGAAACTGGGTCACCACCATCGCCGCCCCAGATCACACTCACTTTTTGGCTGTGGCACTTTGTGTGTGTGTGTGTGTGTGTGTGTGTGTGTGTGTGTGTGTGTGTGTGTGTGTGTGTGTGTGTGTGTGTGTGTGTGTGTGTGTGTGTGTATGACTGTCCCATATTTTGGGTCACCACCGCACACACGCACCTTATTTTTCCACCGACGATTCGTGTTCTGTTGTGACCCCCCCCCCCCCCCCCCCAGACCGGCGGATGTTCTCCCGTTTTGGTATGGGTGGGGGGCACAGCAGCCACATATCAACAATGATAGTGTGATTTTGAGGGCAAATGAATGGAAAGCACAAGTCAGATTCGTGTCTGGCAGGCGCCTTTGGGGGGGCTTATCAGTAACTGCATTATGTAACCCTTGTGGCGCACAGTAGGAGTCGTTTTGCTATGCCTTTAAACATGCTTTCGGTGCAATTTGTCTCCTAATAACGCAATGTAACATAGCAGACGTAACTTCTTCATCCGGCAGCCTTTGGGGAATATTTACTCAAACATACGTTTCTCGCTTGCACTTTTCGGTCCAGCTGCACAAACGCAACAAACGCACGTTAGAAATCAATACGGTGACCACTCCAACTGGTCGGCCAAGCCCGAACGCAGCCATAGAGAGAGAGGGAGAGAGAGAGGGATCCAGCATGCAACATGCAACTACACTGCATGACTGCACCAGGCATGCAGTGCGCTTTACCCTTTGTCGAGAGAGAGAGAGAGAGAGAGAGAGAGAGAGAGAGAGAGAGATAAAAAGATAGAGAAAGAGAAAGAGAACGAGATAAAGAGAGAGGGATAAAGGGAGTGAAAGAGAGAGAGAAAGAGAGTCAGAGAAAGATAGAGATAGAGAGAAGGAGAGAGATAAAAAAGAAAGGTAGAAAGTGAGTGATAAAGAGGGAGCAATAAAGCGAGAGAGAGAGAGAGAGAGAGAGAAAATACAAACAGTCACACACACACACACACACACACACGGCAAAAGATCGTATCCGATTCTCACTCGCCATATATCTCGTTTGCTGCAATCGGGGTGCAGCTATCCTGCTCCCCCCGGTACCAACGAACCGGAAACAAACCCGTGTGTGTGTGTGTGTGTGTGTGTGTGTGTGTGTTTGTGTGTGTAGTGTACGTTCATTCATTGCACGGGACAGAAGCAGCCGCCGTGCACGTAAAATTTGCGTAACGAATTGACTTGGAGCACACGATTCGAGCTGCTGTCTGCTTCCCTCGCCCGACACACACACACACACGCGGGGGCAAAGATGGGAGGAGGAAGTGCATGGATCCGGCCGGCACTGCAAGGCACTCGCCGAGACAAAAAAAAAACCGTTCCGTTGCATCAATCACAAAAGCGTTGAGAAGCGAAGCGGAGGGAAAGAAAAATGGGGAAAAAACAAACACAGCGAAAGACAAGACAAAATTGGCACATAAAAAAAGTCTATTCTGAACATTGTGCACCAGAGACCAGTGGAGAAAAAAGAGCAAAAAGAACAAAAAGAGAAAACGTATAGAGGGGGAGGGGGCGGCAGGGTGTGGGAAAACCGCACTCTCGCGGGGCGCTGGTTGTTTCGTTAGGGTTGTGGGAAGCCACACCCAAAAGTGTCTGGGGCTGCGGGTGGGTTCGTCGCTAAAACCCCGACCTAACCGAACGCGGTTGGCGTCGCGTGAGGCGCATCGGCAGCAAAGACCTTCCCCAACATTCCCGAGAAACACGCACACACACACACACACATTCGCATGGACAACGAATGGTGGGTGTCCGCACCCTTCACCCCGTTCTTCTTTCTTCCACGATTAAACTCTCACTGCCACACGTCCAACTTCATCCCAGTAGCATGAGAGCGGCGAGTAGGAGTGCACACGCATGCATGCCTACCGGGAGCCACGCGTCTCTGCCTTTAGGATGTGCCCGTTGCAAGAATTTGCCACATAGATTTCTTCCATCAACGAAACAAAATCTACCCCAGAGCTTGCGATGCAACTCACCAACCTGCCGGGTTACCCGGGTTACGCTCCGTTTTCCGTCCAACTCGTACAGTGGAGGAGAGGAATTATTGATCCCGTCGAGAACCCATTGCACAATCGCAGAGTTCACAACGAAAAGCTGCTACTGTAGGCAGTCGACAGCGGGTGTTGTGGGGGATAATGTGCAATTCTAGCCTCGTTCCTTCAAGATGCAGCTTCTTCAGCCATGCGCAGCAGCATGCCGCAGCCAGCCAGCACGATGAAGCTGGGTACGTGATAGTCACAAGCGGACGCGCAGCAAGGCAAAGGATTTGAATATTTTAAGACGTAGCAAGGTTTCAGAGACGGGGGGTAGCTTCGTCCAAATGCACAACTAACCTCAATTATGAATGGGATCGTCAGAGGGATGTAAAAGGTTCATCAAAAAGGGAAATGGTTTCCCGCTTCACGGCAAGGCAGAATTCAGTTACAACCAAGAACAACGAATAGGTCAAGAACCACCGGGCGGGAAAAAATATCATGCCAAAGACTAATCATGACCTTCTTTCTTGCAGTCCCAAAAAAACTTGTTTATTTCGGAGCAAGAAGATTTGTATATTTTGAAGAAGAGATGCGTTAAGTTGGCAAAAATCCTGAGTCGACTCCAGTCCGACTAGGATAATTTCGGAACCGACTCTGGAAGGTAGCTCCGCATAGTATTATCTGGAGTCTTTAGAAATCGCTCGGAATCGCCCGGAATCGCCCGGAGTCGTCCGGAGTCGTCCGAAGTCGATCGGAGTCGGAATCGTCCAGAGTCGCTATGGAGTCGTCCGGAGTCGTCCGAAGTCGTCCGGAGTCGTCCGAAGTCGTCCGGAGTCGTCTGGAGTTGTCCGGAGTCGTCCGAAGTCGATCGGAGTCGGAATCGCCTGGAGTCATCCAGAGTCGTCCAGAGTCATCCAGTGTCGTCCGGAGTCGTCCAGAGTCGTCCGGAGTCGTCCGGAGACTGTTGGTTCGGATTTATCGGACCAACAATAGCCGAAGAAGTCGTATTGGAGTCGTCGGTACGCTCCAAAGAGCACATCACTATTTTGGAGTAAAACAGTAAGCTTTTTTGGAACGACTTTGCTGCTCCAGATTAAAGATAGAAGCCAAACAGAAGAAGCTCCCGTTTTGATACATTTGTCAAACATGAAGCCGCAATGTGGTAGCAGGTGGTAGCTACTCAAGTTATTATTTGCTGTTATTCTGACTGAAGAATACATCTTCAAATTCGCGCCTCTCGGGCACTACATGTATGTGGCAATCCTTCAGCCTCATTGCAATCCCTCTCAAGGGCGTCCTTGGATGTGGAACGAGGAGTAGAGGGTTTTAAAAATATCCTGCTACAATTAATTGGAAGCTGCCATTGCTTACTCCACACTACCACACTTACACACACACACACAGCTTGTTAGGGTGCCACACAATTGTAACCAATTAACGGCCAATTGATCAATTGATTAGTGATGTTACTGGAGCGGTAAAGGAAAGAAGAAAAAGAAAGGGAAAGCTTCTTCACGGGATGCTTCATTGGTGGTTTGAAGCAATCGCAGCAGTAGTAGTCGATCCACCCGGGATTTTCCGTGTGAATTGTGCAGAGGTGAAGGAGCAAAGAAGTGACAATAACGTCTGATTGCTTATAATAGAAAAAAACGGGCTAATTACTGAGTGCTAATTGAAACCAAAGGCGTAAAGTGTACGCGTCCTTCGCTTCGTTGCTTATTGCGACTGATCGTTTACGGAGAACTACTTTTTACTTTTCGTTTAACAAATCTTTATATCCCAAACATTATATCCTTCGTTGGGATATTCTGTATTGGCTGACTTACACGGTACACCAACACAAACAGGTAAAACCATCCGTTACTGATAGCAATGAAATCCGCATTGATAACAGAAACCCACGCCCCTTCACGACCCCTCCACTGTACTGTACCGTAACTACGGCGGCACAATCGCTGTGCGAATTAAGTTGATGCGCCATAAACCTGGCATTGGCGTCATTGACACACACACACACACACACACACACAAACGCAAGGGCAGAGAGAGGGAGGGGGCGGGACACCACACGGTGGCGGTTATTCCATGGGCTAAAGTGCGCAGCAATCGGTAAACACAGCCACCAGCAGTCAGCCAGCCAGCCAGAGCACGTGTGTGTCCGTCTCTCTCTCTCTCTCTCTCTCTCTCTCTCTCTCTCTCTCTCTCTCTGTCTCTCGTTGCGCTAAAGGCGTAAGAGCACACGCGAGGGCAGTGCGCGCGAAACAGTGCGCGCAAGGGAAGGCAAAGGAAGAAGGTGTCACGTTTTTATTGCACTGTCAACAAGTCCCGTTCGCGGCGTTACACGCTGCATGCATGCATGCATGCTCCCGCTACATCCTCTCCCCTTCTAGCCGCGCTCGAAATGTCACAATCATCGCTGTCAGTTGAAATTTTGTAAACAACTCCGCAAACAAGCATCAAGAAGGCGCTGGTTTTTTGGTCAACAGTTTAACCGTCGCAATGCAAGTGATGATCCTTCAAGAGGAGAGTCTTGCTGGTCATCATCACAGTCATTGAGAACCAAAACGTAGATTAATTTGAATTTCATTGAAGACATTTTCAGTTAACAATACGTTGCTCATCGCCTAACAACCACTATCAAAAAGGGAACAAAACAAACAACACGCAGTAAACACGAAACCGGATGCGGAAGATCACTTCCGTTCGGCGAGCGTGCTCTTATCAGCGCTGTGTAAGAAGTTCAGCCGAAAATGCAACCCCCAACGATACGCAAAGAAGTAAGAGTAACCCCCCACCCTCACACCCCCTCCTCCTTAGCGAAGAAGTTAGCACGCCATCGGATGAGCGTTGTTTACTACGACTGCAATACTGCTGTTTGTCGTACTCAAATAATACTCGGGACCGGGCCGCATGTGGCCACGCGCCAACAGCTTTCCACCATGCCGCCAACCCCTCCTCTCTCCCTTCGTAGTGGGGACTAACGGATGCATTCTAGTCGGCACCGTCTCTCGATCCTACGTGCATGTGGTGTGGGGAGCCCTAAAAACTTCACCCCCCCCCACCCCCCTCCCCCTCTCTACAACTTTGCCATCTGCGTCATGGAGTTCACATTCGATCCGCAACCGCGTTCGCACCTTATCACACTTACGCTAAGCGCCCCCCACCCCTCCCACTTCCCTTTGCCGCCACACCAATCAGTCGCTGACGGCACAAACATCTCGCGAATCAAAACACGGTACCCCCGGTCTCCATCCCACTCATCTCCCCCCTGAACCCCACAGCTACAGCATTGGGACAGGTGGTGGTGGCGCCAGGTCACAGATTAATAGCGTAAGTGCGCGTGCGTGTATGTGTTGCGCGTGTTTATGCGCAACAGGAGAACGCAAAGTGCGCAACGAGGTGTGTGTGTGTGTGGCCCGGTAAACTCGCCCGTGTTGCCATTTGATACACCACTTCGCTTGGTGCAGGGGTGGCGGCACATTACATGAGCGGGTGTGCAGGAGGGAAGGCAGGGGCTGTCTGGCCGGCGTGTCATAAACGGGGGCGATTAAAATGCACCATCAAAATTCGCCCGAATCGATTGCAGTTGAAGAAAACAATGTAAAAAGCAGTTTGTTGTTTTGTGTGTGTGTGTGCTCTCTTTTCTTCATGACCCCTTCCCCTCCCCTGTTGTTGTTGTTGCAATCGCTGAAACAATTGTGGCGCCACGATTGCGGGCAGCACCTGTTCTCGCGTAATCGATTCGAGCTACGTTCTATTTGTATACTTCGGTAGACGAACAGTTAGTTAGGTAGAACAAAGGTACAATGAAGGTTTCTGTTCTGTTCCGCCATCTTTCCTAAACTTCAATCAACGAAGCTGGAGTTCTCAGTAGTGGACATCAATGAATCTTTAAAACTGGCGAAGAGGATATTCATCACTCTATACATTCTATACTTAATTGCTTAATCATTCGCAAAAGCTTGAACAATGGATGAACCACGAGCTTGCTGAGCTGTGCGGCGAACCGAGCATCCTGGCGGTGGCGAAGGCTGGCAGCAGGATACGCTGGCTCGGGCATGTCATGAGGATGCCGGACTCATGCCCCACCAAGCAGGTGTTCGACAGCGATCCCCAGTTCGGCATAAGACGCAGGGAATGCACAGCGAACTCAATGTCTACTAGAGTGTTGGATTTTATGAATCTTTCGATGAGATTCATTCATATGAATCTTCAGTGTTGAGTGATTCGAATCTCGAATCGACTCTTTAAAGATTCATGAACATCCTAGGATGCATGAATCTTCAAATATTCATGAATCTATAACATTCTATAACATTCTATTAAAATCTAACCATCTCCAGGGATTCATGAATCTATCAAAATATTGAATTTACGCGATCCCGCTTAATAACATGCCTGTTGTGAGTTCAAGCCTCTATCAAACTATCAGGCTGCGTTGTACTTGCCAAGAAGTCTCGAAAGCCTAAAGAGGCTGGTATGATCACGTAGGTTGTTACTCCAAAAAGAAGAATAATGAAAAGCCCGAACTCTATGAATCTTGGAGATTTATGAATCTCTTGATATCCATAAAACCCCAGAGATTCGTTAATCTTTAAGGATATATTAATCTTTCGAAATTCATAAGTCTTTCCAGATTTAGGAATCTTTGGAGATACACAAATCTTTGGAGATTCATGAATCTTTGCAATCGAGATTCAGAATCATAGAATCTTTTCGAAGATTCTGAATCTGAATCAGATTTACCCAACACTAGTGTCTACATGGATGGGAGGCTGCAGCCAGGGACCGAGCTACCTGGAGAATGATTATTGTCCGAGCCATATCATGTCCGAGCTCTATCATGAGCAGGTCAACAAGACACAGAGAGAGAGAGTTGAACAAACGAGGAATTTACAAAGATTTGTAAAATTCAAATGCCAACACCATAAACATTATGATATTGGATAACTTTCACGAGGAAAAACCAAAAACGCATACTTGGAAAGACTGGTTTGCTGCAACATTTAGCGTGTTCTCCTCTCTCTTACATGGCCACTTAGCAAGGCTTCAACCAAAAACCAGCTCCACCAGAGGATCATCCAGCGGGAGTGCAGCAACATACTTCCATACATTTGCACACCGCGGTAACACTTTCCACACCCGGCAACAACAACAACAACAGGTAGCGAGGGAAAAGCTGTGTGTACAAAATAGTCATGCGGTTACAATTTGTTTTTAAGAATTATTACGAAATTCTTGTTGCTGTTTGGTCAAGTGTAGGCGAGGAAGCGCGTGCGTGAGCGCGCGTGCTCTTGCCCGAATGCCCTCGCGTCCACCCTCGCCAATTTCGTCCCCCCCAGTCCTCCCCCTCACAACGAAGGTTCATTCAACCGGTGCAAAATAAATAGTGCTGGGGATGCGATAAATAAACTCCGTCCGTACTATACACACAGGCACACACACACAGACGGCCAAGAAGCACAGGGGTTTTGTCGTCGGTTCGGCGTGTTGGTGGTGTTGGTTCTCGAGGCGCGATCTCGGGCACTATTTTTAGGCCACTCTTACCGCCGGCCGCCAGCCCCTATAACCCTGTGTGCATTTGGGGAGACATGTAACGGCCATCCCGCATTGTGTTTCTCACCCTTCCCTGTTGCTTAACATCTACTGCCGGATGCTGTGTCTGCTGGCTGCTCCTCTTCACTGCTTCTTCAAGATTCTTCCAGCGGATGCTCGGCGAGGCAACATCTTCATCGGCGCAAAAGCTCGACTGCATATGAAAACACGTTGAACCATTTCATTTCGCGTATCGAGCTATTCCCCCTTCCAGGGGGACCCCTCTTCTCGTCAACATCCAGGCAGACTGTGAGCTGTGCTGGGTGTTGCAGTGGTCACACAACACCGCACCGGAAGGCGTTGAGGAAGAAGAGGACCCTCGTCCTGCCCGCCACAGACAGACGCTGTGTGTGTGTGTGTGCAACTGCTGGTGCTGCTGCTGTCGAGGCAGAACCAAAATTAGAACCGTGTCCTATTGCGGCGCAACGCCAAACATTCGCAGACGATGTATTCATAGACGACGAGATGCCGGCGACATGGTGGCCGTGTCATGCTCCCCTTTTTTTTTTTTTTGGTCGTGTTCGACTCACCTCCCCCCCCCTCCCCCCCTGACTGCGACGGACATTCCAACTGATTTTTGTCACCTCCTTTCGCAATGGCAGCGGCGGCGGCGGTTGGGGTTTGTTGTTTTCGCGATCGCGATACACCCGTCGAGAAGGTTTTGTACTTAGTATGCCGGCCCCGCGTGTTAACCCCAGCCACCACACCCCACGGGGTGGAAAAGGGAAGGAAAGGAGGTTAGAAGGGAGGGGTTTTGTTTTTCACTTTGTACCCGAGGAGTCTGGCCTCTGGCGTGCACAGTTTGTTTTCGGTGGCATCAGTTACCTTCCAATCGAACACACACGCAAATGCAAGCAAAACACGCCTCGATCGAGCACTTTTTGTCTGAGAATGGTTGCGGCACACTTTCTCGAGACTTTGCAGCTTAATTAGAAGGCACGCAGAAATGGTTTAACATCGTATAAGCGGGCAAATGTATTAAAAGGACAGCTGACATGATATTTGGAATATTCCTCCGTGGAGGTACGATTGTTTGTGAAATTTTGGGACTGATTTCAGTAAGCGTTAGATTTGAGTTTGAGAATTGAACACTTCCACAAAATCAAGAGTTCCTAACATATGAGTTCCAAGCGGATTTTTTGCCAACAATTGAAAGGGTTTCATTAATCGTAATTATTTGCATGGCAGAAATCCTTTCCACCTTCGATTTAAAGTTCCCTTCCCTCACTTAGTGATCGTTGTTGAAAGTTGAAATATTAGTTTAAAAAAAGCATTGAAAATATCTAGTACAATTAAACATATATTCCATCACTTCAAATTAAACATTAAAGTATTCTCTCTTGGGCACCTTTGTGCTGTATTTATAATCCAATCGGAAAATTAATTTACTAAACCACCTCCTAAACGGAACGGAACGTTTATGGTGTGCACGCAATCCCCCCCCCCCCCCCCGCCATTCCCGTACCCAGCTGCTGCGCCGGGACACACAACAAAATCTTGGGGATTATTTTAGATAGCGGCGTGCGAGCCTGAGGTTGTTGTTGTTGCTGCTTCTACCCATCTTTGCCTTCCTGCACAAATTAAATTCTAGGAAAAGCAAACGGTTTCTGTGTAAATCTAGCAGCGCTTGGGCGGTGAGAGTAGGCAACCATCTGCTCCCTCCCAATACCCGGCATCTTCCCTGATGGTTCGGGTGTTCGAGATTACTAAAGCCAAAACGCACCTTTCAAAAAAGGATTTATGAACGATTTCGTCCATCACCGCACTGTAATTGTAATAGTTGCTGCTGTCTGCCTTCAAAGCCCTCATCACCACGCTGTCACCCTGCCCACCAACAACACCGACACCCAAACACACACACGCACGCACCAAACGGGGGGAATGAATCGTGCAAATGTGTATCACGCCTTACGATCATGATCGTGAACCATCCACAACATTGCCCTGTTTGTGTGTGTGTATATGGGGGGGACATTTAGTGGTAATGTCTTGCTTAGAAGCGCATTTGTTTACGCAGAGTGTTAAAATAGTAGCGACGAAAAAACGAAAATCCGAACGAGGCCACGACGCCGCCGCGCAGAAACGGTTGACAACCGCCGCGGTGACCCCCAATGGCAGACGACGGTGGCGCGACGACTGCTGGCACGCAGGTCTGATCTTTGGTACGCGGGAGAGGGGTGAGAGCGGGGGGAAGGGGATTCCTCCGCCCGGAAAGTCCCAGACAGTGACTGTGTGAGCGTGCAAAACACGCACCAAAAGGGCTGTGCAGTGTGCTTTCTTTAAGACCGGTTTTGGGTGTTTTCCTCCCATTCGACTGAACAGCAGCTTTCGAGTGTAAATTGTGTTTTTACTTGCGTGCAGCTAGTTATTCCACATCACTGTGATATTGTATTTCCATCATAATAATGTTTAATCTCTTCAACATGATTTTCAACACTTCAACGGTCTATAACTATCGTGTTTTCAGCGGGGGTTTGAAGCCGTATCTCATCAAGATGTGTACAACATTTACAAGATTAATATAACATGCATTTTGATGCACTTTTTTGCGTCACCGGACTCAAAACCCCTGTGAAAAAACGATATCAATAGACGGTTGAAAATCATACTGAAGAAGTTAAAAATAAAATGTTTGAAATTAGATAGCAAATTGATGTGGCTTGACATCGTGCACGCAGTAATTAAAAAAAAAACAATTTTTACTTACGAAAGTGACTTGAAAACCCCTGTAAAATACTAAAATGTCCAACAATACTAGGCCGGAGCCGCTCGGACCATTCGAGCTTTGAATAGTGTATTAGAGAGCGGCGGTCGTGTGCAAATGTTGTCCCATTTTTTGTACAAGCTTTTTTTCTGGTTTTTGCTCGTGTGTAGACACCGACAAGCAGATTCCACGGGGCCTCCCTGGTCAGAAGGGAAAAACCCCCAAACTGTAAGGATTTTTAGCATTGACGCGCACATCGGAATGGGGGGGGGGGCAAGACCAAGGCGAAGGCGATGGTGGATGAAGGCGCTGCTGCCCCAAATTCACGGAACATCATGTTCACGCTCTTGACCTCGTTTGCGATACGACGATTTTGACAGCCAGACACAACCATTAACCCACCACCAGCACCACCACCACCATCGAAGCAATCCATATCCCCCCGATCTGTCAACACGCGTGGAGTCGTGAACCTGACAGAAGGAAAAGGAAAAACAAGAGTTGCGTGTCCTTTCACAATCGTTCGCTTGTACGGCGCGCACCGGTGTGTGCGTCAGTGTGTTGGGGCTAAAGGAGGGGCGCGGTGGCGGCGAGGAGGATCCTGCGCAAAAGGATGTCGCGTAATACAAGGGGTGGGGGAAAGCGACGGCAGCCCTTCGTTTTTGACATTTCTCGTACTTTCCGATTGCGTCAGATTGTTTCACACCAAAACGCGCTACGTTCGCGGCGCGAGTTTGTTTGTGTGTGTAAGTGTGTGTGTCTGTGGAGCAGTTTTGCTCATTACGCACCGCACCGCCTGTTGTCTTCAGTCCCTCGGCCTGTTCTCCAAGGATGATTAGAGCAAACACAGTTGAGAGACCAACATCTCATCGAACCGGAGAAAAAAAAACTTAAAATCTGTCCCCGCTTCTCGCACCGCCCCTTCTGCCGTGTCCGACAGCAACCGTCATCCCCCCTCCCCCACCCACAGGGCTGGCAAATAAAACCCCTTTCTCTATTTACCTTTCAGTCGCAGCAATATCGTCGAGTCACTTCCGCACTTTTCGGCTGCAAACACACGGACACACACTACTACTCCCCGCCGTCCGACAGTACACGCACACAAAACGTGTTGTGGTCTGTCTCTCTGTGCAGTGTGGCTAGACCGGGCTTAGCTGGCTGGAACCGCTTGGAGCAGGAAAACACACACACACACACAAACACAGACGAAGCCAACGCAAAACAAAAAAAAAACACCGATATGCCTCTCTGTGCTCCGGATTGTTCCGGTACCCTGTAGAAACGGATCACTGCTGCTCGGTGCTGCTGCTGATGAAGTGATGAAATTTTCACACAAATTTCACTGCTTATCACACACAAACGCACGATCTTTTAATATTTTTTTTTAAATTCCTCTGCAAGTGCCTTGATATTGTGCATCAAACACGCAGGCACAAACACACACACACACACACACGCGCACGTAACACTAAACCTGACAGTGTGGCACCGTCGCCACAGGGAAGGGCGTAATTCTTCTTTCCTTCTGTTTAACTCTTCTGGAATCACACACACACTTACAATCACTTTTCGTTCTGTTTTTCGGTGAAGGAAATTTGTCTTGTTCACTTTTTCAGCTCCCAAAAAACACTGCAAAAGAATGGGGGAAGAAGAGAACAGATTAATACCGCATGGGTACCGCATCATCGTGTGTAACGGGTGACCAGACAACCACTCCCCAAAAATCCGAAGTGGCCGTCAATTGAAGAGAAGATAACAATTCGTAGCTGGAAAATGCACAAACAAAACACTGTTCCACCGACGCGACGGATACTCTAGGAACGAGGAAGGAGGTCAACTATTAGCCAAAATCGGTTTGGCCATCTTGGCCATGCCTCTTTGACAGCAGAAAGCCCTGCAAAATGCATCAAACATCAAACAGGACACATTTCCTGTAAAACTCATGAACCAAATAACAACATTCTTGCGATGATTCATTGTTATAATAACATTGAGAATTAGAATCGAAAACTGCCTGTAACGAACTTTTGACTACTAGTCATATCGTGCTACATTACGGGGACCTCGTTGCTGAGGGGATGGAGAAAAAAAAAATACAGGGTTTCCGAGTCAATTTAGCATGTCGACAACATCTTTCATTGCTTGCGAGAGATGGTGTTCATCAGCTGTCAAATGCTGTAATTGCATCACAATAATTTGTTCCGTTCTTCCACATGATTTTCAACACTCCTCAAAATGAATGGAGCTTGACAGTTCTTGGCCAAGCCAATCAATCCCCATGGCCTGCAACCGACAAACGGGAAAGTTTACTGGCAGGCCCTGGTGCCTTCCATTGGGCTAATCATGTAAAGTTGATCGGGTCGTCGTGGTAGTAAGCGAAGACGTTATTCTTTACAACCTTATCCCGATCGCGGACCACTTGGCTTTGAAAATGTATTAGTTCAAAGTTTTAATCTAAAATACGTTTAAAGCTTATACAAGGTGTGTCTCTTGAACAGTTAATCTTGATTGTTGATTAATCTTGATGTTTAAAGTGGACCGCAAACCACAGGTTGGAGAGCACTGCTTTACACCTTTTTTTGTTGCTTTTTGCACGTTCGCACGTTCGCTCCCACTATCGCCACCAGGTTCACGCATTTATTTCGTCGTTCTTGATTTTTACATTTTCTCCACTTCTTTCCAGACACGACGACCCCGGCGCGGCACCCTGCTCTTCCGCCATACACTCACACACACATACACATAGAGACCTTCTTGCGCTAGACAGAGCGTGTGAATGAGGTCCGCGTCTCGCCTGGTGAACACGCACGCACACTGCCGCACAGACACACCGCGCCAGACACATTCCGCTACAAGCACACACACACAAGCGCACGCAAGAGGGCTACGATCCGGAGCAGGAACCTCTCGCCGTACGTGCGCTGCCTGTCTACCGACTACTGTCCATACCGATCGGCTACCACGCTTCTCACTACGCGTCCGTGGCGCACTGACCGCACACAAACACACCTAAATAGAACTTTTACACTTTTTATAAAGCACTCTAGCCAACGGCTACATGAAATCTAGATAAACATTTTTAATAAAAACAAACTGATAGCAAATAGGTTTAACGAGACTTCCACGGGATAAGGCAATTGGAAGCCACACAATGAAGAATGCTCGATTGTAAGATTAAATTTCATACTAGATTTAAAGAAGCGAAGGAGGCCAATAAGCTCAAAGTCTCTGCATATAAAATGTACAGCGGAAAACGCGTTTTTTGGATGAAGCTGAGGGACAGACGGTTTCACGCACACAGACGCACAGGAATTGCCACACCACCGGGGTCACGGCGAATGTCGGTCTGTACGTCGCTACACAACGTCGGATAAAACTATTTGGATGGCTCTATTTGGTGTGGATTAATCGGGGCAAAAGGAATGAAAAACACAAACGAGGAAAGCCCACCAATGCCTACTCGATTTGGGCTTTTGTTGTTGTTGTTGTTGCTGGCTCGTGCTGGTGGCATTATGTTATGGGTATGTTATAAGTATGTTTGCGTGCGTATCGATTTCTCGTTGCGTACACGTTCCACTTTGCACTTTGCGTATTGGGGGAAGAAGCAAAATTTGGAACACACTGAGGCCCTGTTAATTGCGGGATAGGTTTTTTTTTTGTAGTTTAAACAAAAAAGAAAAACTAACCAAATTTTATCTCGTCTTTTTCAAAAGCACAAAACAATTCCCTTCCTCCGAATCGGCATACATTGACGGTATCGCGCAGAGCACACACACACACACGCACACAGAGCGACCCAACACCAGGTACGAGCACGAAAACCATTTCACCAGAAAAACCATCCCAAACCAACCGTCGGGCTGAATATTACGCTTCAGCCAACTAAACTGCGCACGAAGACACGGGGACCCATCGAAATTCCGAAACGTAGAATTTCACGCCCAAGGACACACACGCGGATCGGGCATATGGGCATGGCATCGGTGTGGAAGAACCAACTACTAACGAAGAAGAAAAAAAGCAGCAGCAGCACCTAAAATTGATGGGACACACCCGGGGATGGCATGGGATTTTATGAATGGCAACGGACGATACATTACCTGGCAGGTCGATGTGCATTGAAAGCGCAATGCTACTTGTCCGCTGCGGATGCTGCGGATGATGGTGCTTTCCTGTCGCGCCTAGCGAAACGGGTCGACAATGCGGGTACAAGGTGCATCGATGTCTGGCGTACTATGCCAACGATTCAGCGTATACGTTCAACTGTACACAGAACGGCAGAACCTGAGTACCAGGGGCGAAAAAGTCTCGTTTTTCCCCTACACGCCTTTCGCTGTGGTGGTGTGGTGGTGGTAGTGTGATGGTGGCTGTCAAACGACCCGCCAGCGGCAAACAGAAAGCGGTGCGGTGGGGTTGTGCTGGTATAAAATAAGTGCGCCTGCGTTATGGCAGTTCAAAAGTGCAATAACAACGGTTGGGACTAGCAAATGTGTAGCGGAACGGCGATGAAGTGCGCTAGTTTGGTGAGGAAAATGGTTAAAAATAGTTTTATTATTTCATTGCGAATGATGTTGCAAATGTGACACTTTAATTTAATAATTTTCATTTAAAACAATTTCTCTTTACGAGCGATATTGCTTCGACGATCACATTTTTAAATTTAACTGTCAGTTTCGAATGTAAGATAGAAGAACTGGTAAGAAAGATAAAGTAAGATTTCGTAAAATCAACAAACCACGAACATGTGCTCCATAATTTAGCTCAGATCTCTGGAAAAGTACAGCTGAGCAAACTTTGCAACAGGAAAGCACAGTTCAGTATAGCCAATCGGGATAGCGCAGAAAGTAAAATAGAATACAGTGAAACCCCTTAACACCCACTGCCAGTCCAAAACTCACGAAGTCCTACAAAAATCGAAAAAGCCGGGGTGGGCCGTGAGCGCGTCAAATCCACGTCCTGATAACTCTTTTGAGATCAGATAGCGGAGCTGACAGTTTTGCTGCGCTTATCGACAGATGGAGTAAGTGAGGTAGTGTCTTCTGTTTAATCGCCCCATTTCTTTAATTATTATTTGACAATATTGGAGATTCTCTGGCTTCGGCCGTGGAAGTGGGCAGGACGTGGAACTTAGTGTGTAGTGTACCTAGTGTCATGAGGAATTCCACTGTATAATGATATTTTGAATTGTTAATAAAAACTTGCTATTTACATCTTGAACCAAAAGGATCACGTGTGTACGTTTCGACTACTTTCTCCATTCTCGTAAAACAGAGGTGAATCCTGCGTGTAGGTATCAGTTCCGATCAATCTCTAGATCACGCCTAAAAGGTGTATTGTTCAGTGGCGGATTTAGGGTGTTGGGGGCCCTAAGCGTTAAAAGGAGTGGAGGCCCCACGGTTGGTGTCGAGCGGGGGGGGGGGGGGGGGTGCTCAGAATCCCTGTACTGGGCCTCTATAGTCCCAGTATATAGTATCTATAGTCTATAGTTATGAGTCCCTTCATCCATGGGGCCCCTATCTACCACAGAAGCCTTGCTGAAATACTGGAAATGTATATTTGCTGTGTCTGTGCAGGCATCTTCATGTAGCATCACCTCGAAATGTCCATCCGTACAAATTTTCGACGCGTCTGTAGAATGTTCTTTGCTATCTGCATCTTAAATTATCAATGCAATATCGCAATTTTACCCACACAAACCACTACTGAAAATATGTCTAAGCTTAGAGCATGGAAAAGATCACCCTGCAAAAACAAACTTTTTGTCATCTGTATGAAACTGTGAAAGTTGTCATGTCGGGAGCATACAAAACCAATACCAACACCAATCAATTATATATTCGATATAGTATTCTGATGATATAAACATCCAAATACACTAGTGGGGACATCTGTCACCAAACTGCTAGGAACATACTGGGTACTCCTTAGTAATTAAAAATGAATTTATTTTAGCACGGCAAGCCTACAACTTAAGTACGCTTTATTTGATCTTTATTAATTATATACAAAATGATGAACTAAACACACTTACCTGTCTGTAATAAGTTACCTAGACGAAGATGACCATTTTTTGGATATTACTCATCGGTACTGGATATATCATTTTGCACATGGTTTTAGTATGCACTCGAATTCAGCTCCAAATGCAGGTATACATAATTTAAGGCTTCTTCTTCTTCTTTGGCACAACGAACGTTGTCGGTCAAGGCCTGCATCCACTAATGAAAGTGAGCATGGCTTTCAGTGACTTATTGTTACCATAGAAGGACAATTCCTATGTATTGGGGCACGGTCTATGGGGGGCTTGAACCCAAGAGGTGCAATTGAACGGGTTTAGTTTGCTATAATAATAAATTTTACAAAAATTAGAAATTAATTCTCACATAAATGTGTTAGTAGATGGAATTAACGGGAACGTTATTCACTATCAACTCTTCTTGCAGACTGTTGAATAAGCTAAGTAGAACATGAATACACCAATTTGGATGTGGTATCATTTGCACAAGTTGTAACTAGTTATAACTAGGTAAAAGGTTAATGCCGATTAGATCTGGTACAGTAACAACAAACGAGATAGAGATAGAGGAACCAAACAAGACAAAAAGAGCAAGTAAACGAAGCATTTTAATTTTCTGCTCGCGTCTCTACTTTTTCGGAAGTAACAAGCAACACCGCTCGGTGAAAAAAAAATTCAACATACTTTTTGTTTATTAGAATCTTAAGAGCTTGACCTTAAGCAAATTTGAATATTCCTGTGGTTTTGGTACAGAAACGAAACAAACGAAAGAAATAGTCTGAAACAGGATCCAGGACTTTTTTGATTCCAGCGTCCACATTCACGCGTTACTGCTTACGTTACACGACGATAGATTCGCTCCTCTCTTTTCTTTTTGCTAAAAATTATGTTAACAAAGTTTTCGTAAGATTTGGCTTTCGCATCTGCTGCAAAGTTCCTTCTCGTCCTCCTCCTTCTCTTACTCCTTCCTGCGCGCAACAACATTTGTGTCCGGTTTTACAATTGATTTATCTAGTTGGTTTTTAGTTTAGTTTGGTTTTACTCCCGTTTTTCGACTGCTTTTCGGCTACACATATTGGTTCGCGCGTCCTGTCCGCTTTTTTTTTGTTGCTTTTGGCGGCGCGCCACTGTACTACTGCTTTCCTTTCGATACATCGCTTTCATGCTTTTCCTCGTACACGCGCTCTGTTCCGCCTGTTTCTTGTTTTCCCTATCTTCTACTCGTTCGATCGAAGTTGTTTGCTAATCCTTTTGGTTTAGTTGCATTTCATGCTGCGTTATTTTTTGCTTTCTTTTTTCCAAATTTTCCAATTTTCTTCCTTTTTATTTTACGGCTCCAAACTAGAAACGGGACCTTGGTTCATTGATTTGTTTTGCAAAGTTTTTTTGTTTGTTGTTGTGTGGTTTATTCCTTAGCTATTTTCTTTTCTATTTAAGATCTTTTCATCTTTCCAATTCTACAGCAATCACAGGTCGTGCCGGTGCCGGTTGACTCGTGTGGCTTTTCTTTTTTTTTTTTTTGGTTTAATTCCGCGTTCGTCACCTTCCTCAGCTGTGACATTTTTGCTGCGGCCTTCGACAAACGCCGCACTTCTCCTCCTTTCACGCTTTTCTTTTAAATATTTTACGTAGGTAAAAGGATGGATCGTAATTGCGTTAGATTGATGATTGATGCACAAAGATACACAATTTTATTGATTTCATCTCCATGCCATGCTCACTAATTGATTGCCTCACGTTCTTAACACGTTTGCTCGGGACACCGCTCCTTTATCACCTTGTCCTGCTGCTGCTGCTCCGACACAGTTGTGATTTCCCCATCCCTCGGCCGAGGTCGTCCGTCGTTCAAAAACAATTTTTCATTTAAACAAAAAACTAGAACAAAAAAACACGTTGAATTGGTCTGCAATTGCAAAGATGCAGCGGGCGGAAAATGGTTACACTTGTCGGTTTGTGTTTTTTGTGTATGTGGTTGTATAATTTGATTGTGTTTGTTTGTGTGTGTGTTTGTGTTATCTTGATCTAAGGGGGGAGGCAAGAGTTTTATATTTTTGCTTTGTTTTTTTTTCTTCTTTGTAATATTTTGGTTCGGGGTTTCTTCTTCTTCTTCTTCTTCTTCTTCTTTGTAGCGTCCTGCTGCGAAAAGAGTTATCCCATAATGTTCGTTTAAATATTATCCTCATTTCTGCCTCCGGCTATTCTATAGTGCCACCTCTCTTAGAAACATGCTGAAATGCAAACATGGACTGAGCCAACGCTATGTGAGTATTTTAAAGAATAAAATAGCCAAGGCAATATTAACGATCAGCACTAGCATGACCAGTTGCTGGCGCGAGAACCAATCCTGAAACGAAACAGAAACCGGAAGAGACAACAGTGTACATTAGGGCAGTTCGATGGCGGGGTGGTGGTGGAATGTGTCAACCCAATCGGTAGGCTGGTAGGGTGCAAGCATCACGATCGAATTTGCAGTCTAATCGAGCTGTAATGGGGGTGTTATTTTATTCGTTCGATGTTCAATAAAACCCATCGACTTGGAGCGAAAATAGACTTGGCAAGGACTGGTGTACCTTGCCGAGCCGATTCATGCGATCGTCGTATGCGGGGTTTAGTTTTTTTTTTTGGCGATCGCATTCCCCTCAAAGGCCGATTTTTGTAAACTCAAACTCGATCCACTTTCACCAGCCCACCCGGGTAGGCCGAGAGTGCGCTATCTTGCTGCTTGGTTCACTTACCCTCACTTGTGGACTGACCAGATACAACAATGGATTAACTCGTAAGCGCTCCTGCTCATCCCTCAGTCGCCGGACCTCCTCGCGGCGGGCGGAACCAAGGATCGACACCTCCTCGCGGCTCATGGCACCGGTCGCGAACGGCAGCTGTTGTACGTCTGGTAATGATTTCTTCCGCTGTAGAGTTGCATTTACTGGAATACTCTGCGCAGCCGGTGTGCAAGAAGCAGAAACAGGAAACGATCGTTAGAACAGGTTGCGTTACAGATCATACGAATACGGGTAAGGTGGATGTTGTTAGGTGTGTTTTGGTTGAAACATTTCTCGCCCACCAACAACAACAACAACTGGAAACGGATAACAACCTCTACCGGTGGGAACTCTATCCAGCTCTCCGAGGCTCGCCGGGCCAGCAGGGCCGGCGAGTACATGAGATCCTCATCGTCCACTTCCTGCTGCCACTGCATCCTGCCCGTTGTGATGTGTTTGTTTTTTCTTGCCTTTCTCCCTCTCTCTTTCTCTCTCTCTCTCTCTATCTCTCTCTCTCTCTTATCTGTCTCTCTCACACTCGTTCACACACTGCGGATGCGGAGGCCCGTTCTGCATGAAGCCTTCTCACTTCGCGACTAGCGATCGAACGTAGCGTAACGCACCGAAACCCGTACGTCCCAGGGTACCGAGTGGATGCGTTACGCGCGTCGACGATTGCGCATCGACGGGCAAGGCCAGAGCGGGCACTGTGCACCACTACACACGCCAAACACGCGCGGCTAAACGCGTACGCGCACAACCACGAGAAGGTCCAGGGCGGGCAAACCTATTTATAGCGCGCTTTGCAGAGCACTGGCCCATGCACACCGGGCGACTGGGGCGACGGTCCAGGGCGAACCCAACGCATACGGTGCTAGGCCGAGGGTCCGCGTGGCCGCAAAGCACACACTAGCACCGTCAGCACCACTACTGCCACCACTGGGTCACTGGGAGCGCCGAGGGACACCCCGCACCGCGTGGAGGAAGCGGGAAGACGACAATCGAGACGACCAGGACAGGACGGGACGCACGGACGACGGCCTCTGAGTCTGCCAAACCGCGATGCACTCACTTTTCCGACGCAGGATCGGCTCGACAATGAAAATGTACGACCGCCACACGGTTGGGCCACACGGGCAGCTGAGCCGAACTGAACGCGACTGAAGAACACGGGCGCACGGAGTGGCCAGTCGCGCGCGTGTGTGTGTGTCAGTGTGTGCGCGAATGATGTGACACTAGCCAAGAGCCGACACAGAAGCGACACACAAACCCCCCCCCCCCCCCACAACCACTGTCAACCACCACGGACACACGCCCTCACCACAGTGTGTTCGTACACAGAGGTGGACACGCAATGTGTGTTGCGGTGCACGGAAGAAGCGGTAGGATGACAGTACCACCAAATCAACAATGTTGCCCACGGCATCTGCAAACCACCCACCACAACCATGGGAGCAAAGAAGGGATGGCAGCGAGGTGTGGTCGTTTCAGGAAGTCCCTCAACGTCGGTGGTGACCGCCAGACCCTACAGCGTGGCCACATACATATGCGCCATCTACGGACGGGTGTCGGTTGGTTCGGCCATGCAAGGTTTGGCAAAGCATTTTCCCGCAAGGGGGGGTTCTAAAAATGTACTAAGTCCTACCGATGGCCGCCTCGCAGCTGAGCAGAAATGCTATTTGTGGATCGTTAGGTACGGTGCGGGGAGAGAGAGAGCGTGTTTTGTGACAATAACGATAGAGAGAGAGAGAGAGAGAGGCGGAAAGTGAGAGCCATCGAGCAGTACTGAGCGACGCGATCGGAGCGCCTTGAGCTGATGATTGGTCGGGAGCGGGATGTACTAAGCACACAGCACAAATCAACAATACGGGGAACCTGGAAATGTGATGGCTGATGTCAGGTTGCTGTAGCCTTTATCGCTGCGATCGTGTACCTGCCATCATACAATGCCGATCAAGTGCCATCTTCCCGCGGTGCTCCACTCCGATTGGCTGCCTGCCACACAGCCGCTAGGGCTCGGTAATGGATGTCGCTCCGTAATGGACTCGACCATCGAAAACGAAAGTCAGCTGTAACGGA